>NC_092864.1:10582578-10676428 GCF_032062135.1 Pyxicephalus adspersus
ACCTCCTTCCTCCTGCTGGTGACCCCTCTAGTGATGGTGACCCCACAAATATATATAGAGGTATCAGGACCTCCTTCCTCCTGCTGGTGACCCCACAATTCTATATAGGGGAATCAGGACCTCCTTCCTTCTGCTGGTGACCCCTCTAGTGATGACCCCACAATTCTATCTATATTGGAGAATCAGGACCTCCTTCCCCCTGCTGGTGACCCCTCTAGTGATGGTGACCCCACAAATCTATATAGAGGAATCAGGGCCTCCTTTGTCCTGCTGGTGTCCCCTTTATTAATGCACCCCACAACTTTGTCAGGGTAATCAGGATTTCCTTCCTCCTGCTGGTGACCCCAGCATTGGAAAATATCTTGTGATATTTCCCCAGGCCACACACTCTACTTACTTATTAATCCTCATAACATCCCCCCCTCTCCCCTTACACTGTATCCCCCAATATTGTACTCTACATGACTCCGTCCAGACAGTTATTAGATAATATCACACACAAAATGAAAAAGGTGGATTTCATCCACAAGGTCACAGCGGGACTGAAGAGAGGATGTAATTCCGCCAAACAGCCGACCGTCATCATTTTATGTCCAAAATCTGGGACTTGTACAGGCCTGAAGGTTACAGGGTGATGAACAGAGCGTGCAACTAGCGCCGGCTGACGGAACAGCCCCATCCCCATCTATTCTCATCAAATGTGGATCTGTATCCTGTCACCATATGTCTGTGAATGTGTATCAGGGGATCTGCAGCCTGTGTGCGTGTGGGAGCGGAATTCATATGAGCGACACAGGCTGAGGAAGAGGAATTAAGCGCCAGAGGAGTGAAAATATATGAAAGGGGGGAGTGCAGAACACCAACAAAACAGGCAAGAACAGGATTTTCTTTTTCTTTATTCATTTTGTGTTGTGTACACACAGGCTTCATGCAAACTGCAAATTGAAAATGATTTTCCTGCAGATTTACAGGGCCAGTCCTCCAAAAACTAATATTTTTTTTAGAAGATGTTGAAGACATCAACCCCCCCACCCTCCCACCCCCCCAATGATTTATCTTGGAGTCTCCATTGATGAATAACGCACCTGGTTTGCCCATTTTTTTTAATCAATATTATTACGCAGTATTTATATAGCGCCAACATATTACGCAGCGCTGTGCATAGTCCATAGTCATGTCACTAGTCCCTACCATACTCATCTGTCACTAATACAGACTAAGGTCAATTGCACATTTTTTAGAATGTGGGAGAAAACCGGAGTACCCGGAGGAAACTCACACAAACACACGGAGAACCTGCAAACTCCATGCAGATAGTGCCCTGGCCGGGATTCATAGTTCGGCCCTAGCACTGCAAATTCCAGTGCTAACCACTTAGCCACCGTGCTGCCGATGATAAGGGGTTTCTACTCTTCCTACCTGATTATATAGTTCTAGAACACAATAGGTAGGTAGGAACACCCAAAACTGCCACTTATGTGCCCCTGCCAATCATATTTGATGCATGGAACCGGGAAGAACAACGGGGAATGTAGGCGTCTAATGTACCTGGATGCTAAAGACTCTTGGGCCAACGTGACTCTTTGGATAGGCAAAGACCGGAATCATCACCCAATTAATAATGATCCCAGCTTTTCTATTATAGGGTGGCACATCTAGGATTTATTATTCTGGTGTCAGAATAATTAATAGATAAACCTCAAGCTTTAAATCTCTCCAGCAGCTAGATCAACACATCGTGATAATATAAAATCTTAAAAGGAAATAGAACTTTGCATATACACTACCCGCTATAAAGTGCATACATAAATAATAAAGTTTGTATGAATCCATCCAGAAAATAGCGATCTCTGAAAATATTATATAAAATATCAAATCATGTGTTGTCCTATTCAGTTCACATGAATACATCGGCACCCTAATGCCTCCCATGTAACAATAACTGCCTATGTATAATGAAGCACAAAAATGGTGGTCAGATAGCGCTCATGTATGTCCATGAAATTATTCTTCCCCAACTTTGATCTGTTTCATGCAGAGGGTCGAAGGGATTGAGGGAGATGAAGATTTTTGTTTTTGATGTATGCACTTTGAATATAGGTGGAGTTTTCATTGTATATGGCGCTGTATAGGGGCGTATGTAAGGAGCTGCAGAGTTTGCCATTGCACAAGGGCCTTGGAACCTCCTCAGTCATAAAGGCCCCTGAGTAAGTACATTGGGGGGCTTCAAGTCTAAACAGGGGCCCACTGTTGGCTAGGTTCGCCACTGGTGCTGTATACTTATCAGATCAATATAATTCCTCTTTGTTCATTCTATGTGTCTGTGCTTTTTCCACTTTTCCTGCTACTTTATTTTTTTTTCTTGATACTCCAACAATGCAATTGTTAGCTGTACCCCATTCACTGTAAAAGCAAAAACAAATTAAAAACGAAGGAGTAACTCCAGAGGGAATGAATGAGGGTGAGCTGAGCTGCTGGAAGGGAGGAAAGGGTGAGCTGAGCTGTTGAGTTACTGCTTGAAGTGTGGTGATGGGAGGGCTGAGCTGTCAAATCACAGCTGGAAGGGGAGAAAAAGAGGGAGCTGAGCTGCTGAGTTGCAGCTGTAAGTGGAAGTAGGGGGAGCTTAGCCTCTGAGCTGCTGTTAGAAAGAATAGGTAGAGTGAGTAAAGCTGATGAGAGTAGATAAATCGTAACTGCTGAGCCAAAGCTGGAAGAGTTAGAGGCGATCTGAGCTGAGGACCTGAGTGGCTGCTGGAAGTAGGAAGCAGGGAGATCTGAGCTGCTAAGTCACTGCCGGAAATAGGGAGCAGGAAGATCTGAGCTTCTGAGTCACTGCTGGAAGCAGGCCACCAGGAAATCTGAGCTGCCAAGTCACTGCTGGAAGTAGAGAGCAGGGGATCTGAGCTGCTGAGTCAATGCTGAAAGTAGGGAGCAAGGAGATCTGAGCTGCTAAATCACTGCTGGAACTAGAGCGCAGGGGGATCTGAGCTGCTGGGTTATTGCTGGATAAAAAGGAACAGGAGATCTAAGCTGCTAAATCTCTGCTGAAAGTAGTGGAGAACAGGGAGATCTGAGCTGCTGAGTCACTCTGGAAATAGGGAGCTGTAGAATTTGTTCTACAAGTAGAGGATGTTATGGCTTTTTTTGTAATTATATGTTTATAGAGAGGTGGCTTTATTTGTTTTCGCCAGCTTCATACTTTTTGAAGCACTTAAAGCATCCTTTATCTCCAATCCTGGAATGTTGAACACAGATCTTACCAGGAGCGCAGGCTGCCACTTTAAACAAGCTGTTAGCTTCTGTAATCTTTCTTATATTGATTAAAAGAAAAAAAATCTTGCATCTGTTTCAGTTTTTACATCCAAAAGGAAAATTGAATATTTGGCAATATTTGTTGTCGTATTCATGGATTGAAGCATTCATGGGTACAGTGGCAGTATGTTGGAAGGAAAGCAGGAGTGCAGAAGAAATACAATCACAAAGAGAACACAGGGAGTCCATGATGATTTTTCTCATGTTTAGAATTGAATCCAGGACCTCAGTACTGCAGGGCCATAGCGCTCACCGCTGAGCCACCATCTCATTTAATAAGCCCTGATATGGGGCTGTAATGGATTTCCGGTTGGCTGTCTCTGCGTTTGAGATAAATTGAGGTGACGGACCAGGTGAAATGTCTCCAATGCGTTCTGCCTTGACGCCGATCTCCCTGCACCGGGAATAAAGCTGAAGGAGCTGGAGAGGGGGCTGGAAGATGAATATGTGTATGCAAATTGACCCTATTATTATGCAAATGGGCCTCCCTGCCTGGAAATGGCACATTACCCTTTTCAGAGGAACCTTTCTTCCACAGGATGGACAGATGTGCTATTTTGGGTGCCTCGTGTGCTGTAGTGAATTAGGGACAAGAGCTAGACACACGTTATACAGCTGGTGGGCGATCGCCATAAGTTAATGTCTGGCCTAAAAACATGTATACCTGCATGCTTATCATACAACATACATGACCTCTGAGCTATGGAGTCATGTTATAATTCACACTGACATCAGATGGATTTGTTCAGGTTGAGTTTGTCTAATACGTGTCGGTGTGACATGTCAAGGTTGTGGTTATGTTCTTCTCCAGACAATGCCCTCATTTGCTTCTCTTCCCAAAAGGATGGTGCCATCTTCATTCCGGCACCATCCTGGTATCTCTGGAACATGGCAGCCATACGTTGATCGATAGGCACACAAATGGTGCAGTATTCCTCAAAATAGGGGCGGACATATGGTGGTGCAGGCAGGTCTGCTGCACCAGGGTCCCTGACCCTCCTCAGACGACCGGGACCCGTGTAGGAGTCCCAAGTCAGTTCAGCACAGGGTCCCACTGTGGGCAAACTCTGCCACTGATTGATCAAATACCTGAATACCACCCTGCACCCAGCCTCTTTCTCTACCCAATCTGTCCCCTGTATTGACCACCCATAGCAAGAAGAGCTTCCCCTGCTGAGAGCAAGGAGAATTGGCATCGATTGTGCAAGGAATGGAATTCCTAATCAATGTCTAATCGATAAATATTGATCAGATATCAATCAGGAACAACCGTGTTCTGACTCTTTATATTAGATCCGATCAGGTCAAATATCAAATCTATTGGAATTACTGACCAATGCATGGCCCCTGCTGCAGCCTCTTCTTCTGACTTGCTACAAATTTGCAATGTTCAGAGTTCAAATCAGGAATTATTTAAAGCTGGCTGGTAAGAAATTATAGAAGGGTAGCAGCCCCTGTATTGTGACCCAACTCTTCAGTAACCACCCAAAAACAGCCGGGTAGTTGTTGAAAAGTGCCGGGCGGTGCACCCAGGTTAAAGGGGCCGGGGAGAACACTGATGTTACAATCTGATAAATGAGAGAAAGAAGATTGAGGAAATGCTTCTTTCTGGCTGAATGAAGCAGATTGAAGGCATCATCTCAATATAGGCAAAGCCATTCTTTTTTTCCATTAATCTATATATGCTGCATCCTTTAGCATTTGCTGCATTTTCATATTATTCTTCGTCAGATTTTTTGTTGGTGAAAACGTTTTATCCACTAATGCCATAGCAGAGATTAGTAATTTTCTGAAACCGCATTTCCCATTTTTCCAAAGAATGTCAATTAGGCCCCCGACACCTCTGCCGCTAGGGTTAAACGACGGCAAAATTAAAAAGCCCCCTTCAGGTTCCTTAGTGCTCCCTCGGCAAGAGCACAGTGGCGGATAATGTCACGGCGGCGCGTGCGACCACGATGAAGGATGGAAACTGATAAATAAATAAATCACGCGGCAGCATTAGCCGAAGCAGCGGCTCTAATTGCTTCTGTGTTTGGACGCGGCGGCTGCTGACATCTCATCTACTGATGTCTTCAATGAGGTAATCACCGCCTGTCAATCCCATCCGCGTTTCTGGCCCCGCCGACAAAAGCAAAAAAACCCCGCTCCCCCCATCCTCGCTCCTCAATCCAGATGTTCTGTTTGTTTCAGTGATGGGGGGCTACTAGATATGCAGATTTGGGATAATAAGAGGCCATCTAGCTGGAATCATTAAACCTGAACACCCTTTATCTGGTCTTTACCAAAAACACTTTGTGAATCTTGGGTGAAAATATTGATCGGTTGACCCCTTTGTTGCATCGTCAATCTACATGAACTCCAAAGATGGCTGCATAACAATCGTGGCTACATAGTCCCCATCGGAAGCTCTTATGGCAGGGTGACAACGCAGGATCACAAAGTAAGTTGGGGAAAAACTGGTGTCACCCTGTTAGGTTTGCAGGTACCGGGAGCTGGGATTGACAACCCGACAGGGATAGAATCCTAAATTCGAGAATAAATTTGAAATTTAAACACGTCTGTAGGTAGGTGATGCAGCAGAAGGTGCAGGTGGCCTTTAATCATTGGTACTGTTGACCTTGCAATTGGTCTGACTTGACCTCCAGACGATTTTCTAATCCATGTCACGCTTGCGATGGTGAAGGGATATGCTGGCCAGCAGCCAAATAGAAGCAGACCCTGTCACCTCCAAACAATGGGACAGCTGGGTGTCGGGGGGGTGCCGCCCTCCGCCCTCCCTCACCACCAATCAGCATGCCATTCCGCACACCAAATAGGTGGCTGTGGCCGGAATGTTAATTCAGATTTCCCCTTCACCGTTTAACCTCTGCCCCCGGCTCACCGGCCAGCCAATGATATTTAAATTACATTTGTATCCCCGGCATGCAGATTTCTCCTAACTGATAGTAAATAGACATACTCGCTTGTGTCTACATACACAGCTTGCTTTTTCTCAATTATTTTCTTAATGGGAAGCGTACGGAATGTCGGTAGATGTTCCAACAGTTTCAAATGGGAAGGGAGTGGTGCAATGGAAGGAGGTAGTTGTTAAAACCACTTAGAGTCTCCACATGTCACAACAATTGGGAGCATTGTCCCCTTTAGGAGGAAATGGCGGAGCTGGGATTCCCATGAAAGGATCACCAGGTATGATTTTAGGAAATTTAAAATAAGCAATTGAGTTTACATATTCATTAATAGGTTATGAAGGATTCTCAGAGCACTATGGGTAAAAATACAGAGCTCTAATGATGAGAAATAGCCACTATGCCCATGGTGGCAGGACATGTGACTAGAGGTTTAGGTCACATGCGGAGCTTTGAAGCATTGTTATTTTTTTTTTTTCATGGAAGCGATTGTGCATTTTCAGGTGTTTTGTCAGCAGTGTATTTTCAGGTGTTTTGTCAGCAGTGTAATGGCCTTGATTCATTCAGTGGTGGGCAGATAATTGCCATCTGCGCGCAGAATGCAACTGCCTGTAACCACGGCACCTTCCTACTGCCTGTAACTACGGCATTTTCCTGCTGCCGGTGCATGCACAAGGCCATATATAATTGGCTTTTTTTTCTCTCATAATGGTTGGAGGGTCGTAAAAATGGTGGGCGGTTAACCGCCAGCATGAACTGAGCCTTAAGGTGTCACCGGACTTTTATCTTAAAAACCGTCAGAGCTTCTGAAGCTGAGGACGTTCATTTTTAAAAAAAATTCAAAGAAAAGAACAAATTATTGTTTTATAGCAAAATCCAGCAGGATATTAAATGTTGATTTTTTTGTTTTTGTGTTTTACCATGCACATCCCCAGGTGGCCGGATGCGGCACGTTTGCGTGTCACGATTTTACAGAGGTGAAGTTGCCGTGGTTACCCCATGTCCTCGCCACTAGTGTCACTTCCTTGTTCCCCGTCTGCAGTTTGCACATCCCCTGCAATTATGGATAAGGCCAGAAGTGTCGGGCGCCAATGATTGGGGGCAAATTTTCAAAGGGCCACAATTATGTCTGCTGAGGGCCACACCTACATTATTCCAGTGATTGGTCAACGTCATTATATTTTATCAGGCTATAAAATAGTATAACTTACCTCAAGCTGCGTGTTTTTCGGAGTGGAGAGAACATTTTATATCCATATATTTGTCCACCAAATGTTAGGCCCATCCAGGTGACCACCGAATGTTAGGGCCATGCGGGTGACCACCGAATGTTAGGCCCATGCGGGTGACCACCGAATGTTAGGCCCATGCGGGTGACCACCGCATGTTAGGCCCATAAAGGTGTGTCTGGTAGAAATCTGTATGGTCAAGTATTTGGTGGATACCTGTACAGGCTGACATTTAGTAGACACCTGCATGGTCCAACATTTGTTGGATACCTGCATGGCCAAACATTTTGGTGGATACTTGTATGGGCCAACATCAAGTATACACCTGTACAGGTTTCCATGCAGGTGTCCACCAAATGCTGGCCCATTCATTTGCAACCCCTTTTTAATGTACAGAGCTTTGTAATATATTGGCACTTTATAAAACCTGTTTTATTATTATTAATAATAATACTACAGGTGTCCACCAAATGCTGGCCCATACAGGAGTCCACCAAGTATTGGGCCAAGCAGGAAGCAAACATGTCAGAGGAGCTTACAGAGGGGAGGGGCTTAGCTTTGTCACATAACTTCACCCTCAGACGGGGCAGTGACACAATCGCAATACCATTGCATTCTCTGGAAAATTCCAGTATTCTTTCCTTTCCCTCAACAGATTCCAAGGTCTAACACGCCAATCATCTGCAGGCTGAACTTTTTTTTTTAACATTTTGTTCTAGCAACCAAAAAATTCCGACAGAGCATTATTTGCAAACTCAAACTCCTATTGTAATTGTGAACATTTAATACAAAGTGTTTAAGTGTTTTTTTTTTTTTTTTTTTTTTAAGTGTTTTTTTTTTTTTTTGTTCCTGCTCCTTTTTTTTTGTGACATAGAACATTTTTGTCTTCACTGTCACCGTTTGAATGACAAGGTCCTTTAGTCTACAGGCACGGAGTACTTTGTTCATGCACGGCGCGTTCTTCGCTGCGGTTGCAGAGTAATTCGCACCTTTTGCTGAAATCAAGGCAGGATAAAACTCCCCATTATTGTTAAAGAGCATATTGAGGCGGGGAATAAAATTTCTGATAATTTAGTTAAAACCGACATCCAGGCGGAAATAAAATAGATATATTCATACATTTTTTTTTTATATGTGAATACCTGATTATTAACTCTGATGAGCCTCCTGCAACCCCCTGCACAGCATGTAAATCTGGTGGTAATAAAGGTGCTGATAGGAGGAGGAAGAGAGATAACCACAAAGTCTCCTGCTGCTGTTTTATTGTCCAATCAGAGGCTGGGGGTGGGAACTTGACACGGCTGGACTGTGATGTCCAAAAAAAGGCAAGCAGAGGAATTTTCAATCTGCAAGCTTTCCAATCATGTGCAAGTAACCATCTCTATCAATGCACATGCACAGCTGCCGTCGCAGCAAGTGCATGTAGACAGGAAATACATAAAAAAAAATTACTGAAGGAGATCAGTATTCTGAGATAGAAAAAAGATTGGTAACGATAAGAGTGCTTTAGTTTACTTTACATCCTATATTTTGTGCCATCCATGGTGTCTTCAGGATGCATGATCACCGTGTGCATGGTGGATCACCATGCATGTGCATAGGACTGAGCTTTTTGTTACATTGTCCTGAGCCAACCAATATCCCTCCTTTTCTGGGCATGGCGTATTTAAATGCCATTGTCCATGTCCTACACATAGGAAGGAATGCTAGGTATCCACCAAATGTTGGCCCATACAGGTGCCCATAATTGGAGCATGGATGAGATGGAAAAAAAAAACGGCTCCGTATGTCACCGATGTAATCTTCATTCTGTGTTTATCTGTATTGCCCAGCTGGACATAGCTGCAGTTCAGTGTATAGCAGATGAGCTGGCAGTGGTTTGTGTCCTGCAGTCCTACCCCTACGTGCTCATACCATCCTGACAGTCTGTCTCTTCTCGTCATTACCCAGCATCAATCCGCCCGCCTAGTATAGTCAGCAGCTGTGCCTCAGACGCTGTCTACTCATCCTTTTCCAATGGGTCGTAATCAAATTCCATAGCAACTGTACCAATTCTGCCCATCCCATCTTATAACACATGTACCAAACTCACTCTGATGCTGCAACTTAACGAAGATCATTTCCGGCCTAGCTTCTCTACAGAGACCAGAAAACCCAGATGGAAAAAATTCCAGCTCCAGCTGTGGTGGGGAGACTGCGAAGGGGTTAACAGAAGAGCGATACCATGCTTGTAAATGTGTCGGAAATGCTTGGTATTGCACTTGGAGATTCTCTGACATTTGGGAGCACCTCTAGCCAGCTTTTTTCTTTTCTTGCAGAAAAGGAAATAGAACTTTCACCATGAAGGTGAAACATCTCAACATGCTGCATCATCTCAAAGCTGGTTACTTGCCGTGAGCAAGTCGGGTCTCGTGTCTCTGCATCTCTAATGAGATCATATGCTGAAAGAAGTACACAGGCTGCCATTGTGGACCTACTTTTTAAAAATCTGATTGCCTTGCTGTCTTTTAATATAGGGGATTTTTGATACATTGACCTGTACCAAGCATACAGATCAGACCTCATTTGCCTATTTGTTTCAGGTAAGAGTCAGGGTACATTGAAGGCATTGGATGGTCATGATAGCCTGCAAGAAGTCGATTTAGAGGGTGAGGTCAGCAGTGGCATAAAATAAACTTGACACAAGTCCAGTGCAGGGGGTTGCATTTCTGCCCTGTCTGAAAATGTCAGTCACCTGGAGGTTACTGGCTTTAATCATTATTTGGTCTACTCATAATTGCTTCAGTTTTGCCGTTACCTTGATTCTGGTTGGGCCTATTAATGGAGTCTTGAGGATATATAGGAAACCAGCTTGCAATTTCAGCTTGCTAACTTTTGCATGTTGTATGTGTTCTACATTGCTTTAATGTGCCATTAGTGGAAGACACATTGGGGTTCATTTACTAAAGACATTTAGGCTGTTCCCTTAGCAAAGGTAATTATCACCTGCAGTATCCAATAGTATCCAATCTCCTGCAGGTAAATGTAAGCACATAGACAGTCAGCAGAACATGACTTCATTCACTAAGCTAAGTGGATCCCATTCAGAGTTAGAATTCATTGTGCAATGTGACCAACCTGAACTCTTGGGCCCTACTATTGTATATTACAGTAGAAGCCACATAATAGGGGGAGCTTACCTGTTGTATGGTTGTCCCTCATAGATTAGAGTAGCAACCACATGTGAGCGGTGCCTTGATCAATGTTCATTGGGTTCTTATAAATTAGAGAAGTAGCCACACCTTGGAGAACCTTAAACCTGAATACATTGGTTCCCATAGGTTAGAGAAGTACCCACACCTTAGGGCACCGTAATTGTGGTGAGACTGGTTTTCATAGGTTAGCGTAGAAACCTAACTTCAGGGGCACATTAATCATGATGAGTTTAGCTTTCATAAATTAGAGTAGTAACAACACTTTAGGCGAACCTTGATCACAGTATGAATTGGTTTCCACAGATCAGAGTAGTAGCCAAGGTATAGAGATACCCTAATGGTGGGCAGTTTTGCTGTAAAATATTAGAGTAGTAGCCACACTTAGGGGCCCCTTAATTGCATTGAGACTGGGTTTGATAGACTAGAATAGTAGTCACTTTTATCTTGATCATGGGTTTGGCTTTCATAAATTAGAGTAGTAGCAACTCTCCAAGGGCACCTTGATCACAAAATAAGAGAGTAGTGAGAGTTCAAGGGCACCTTGATGGTGGTTTTGCTCTAAAGGATTAGAGTAGTAACCACATATTTGGGGCATCCTAATCACTGTGAGACTGGCTTTTATAAATTAGAGAAGTAGCCACACATTATGGCAACTCAACTGTAGTAAAAGTAGAAACTACATATGAGGGGGACCTTAACTGTGGTGACTGTCTCCTATAGATTAGAGTAGTGTCCACACTTCAGAGGCGCCTTGATCACAGTGCATCACGTTCTCATAGATTAGAGAATTAGCCACATCATGGGGCACCTTAATCCCTGTGAAATTGGCTCTTATGGATTGGAGAACTACCTACACTTTAGGGCACTGTGATTGTCATGAGATGGGGGTTCATAGAGTAGTAGCCACACCTCAGGGGCACATTATTCATGATGAGTTTGGCTTTTGTAGATTATAGTAGCAACATTTTAGAGGAACCTTGAACACCATATGTTTGGTTTCCATAGATTAGAGTAGTAGTCAGGGTTGAGGGGCACCTTGATGGTGGTGAATTTTGCTGTAAAATATTAGAACTGGATCTTATAGATTGGAGAAGTAGCCACACGTTAGGACAACTCAACGGTAGTAGGAATAAAAGCCACACCTTGGGGTACCTTAATACTGGTGAAACTGGTTCCCAAGGATTGAAAAAGTACCCACACTAGACACCATGATTGTGGTGAGACCAGCTTTTAGTACTCACTTTTCAGGGGCATCTTGATAATGAGTTTGGCTTTCATAGATTAGAGTAGTAGCAATACCTCTGGGGCACTTTATTCCCTGTCAGGTTGGTTCTCCAAGAATGGAGAAAAACCTACGCTTTAGGACACTGTAGACACAATGAGTCTGGCTTTCATTGATCAGAATAGTAGCAATACTTCAGGGGCACCTTGTACGTTTGGCTTCTATAGATCAAAGTGGTAGCGAAAGTTCAGGGGCACCTTGACGGTAGTGAGTTTTGCTTTAAAGGAATAGAGTAGTAACCACATTTTAGGGCACATCAATTACAGTGAGACTGGCTCTCATGTATTGGAGAAGTACCCATACTTTAGGGCACCATGAACATGGTGGCACTATTTTTCATAGATTAGAGTAGTAGTCACTTTTTTAAGGGCACCTTGATCATGGTGACTTTGGCTGTTATAGATTAAAGTAGTAGCCAGGGTTTATGGACATCTTGGTCACAGCATGTTTGGCTTTTATAAACCAGAGTGGTAGCAAGAGTTCATGTGCATCTTGATTTTGCTTTTAAGTGATTAGAAGTAGGAGCCACCCTGCTACCCCAGGCTACTTTTACTGTAGTAAAGGTAGCCTAGGATAGCAGGAACCATTCAAGGACCCCTCATTGCCGTATATTTAGCTTTAAAGACAGGGTCTCTTTGTTTGCTCATATGAGTAGAAGAGTGTTGCTGGATCTGGGTACTATGCCACTTCTTACAAGACATTTTGTTTGTTTTGACCTAAATGTGTTAAAAGTAGAAAGGCGGTACCTAACGCTCTATGCAAAACTACACAACCCTTTTAAATAATAGAATTGGAATGTGAAGCTGGATTTGTTATTCATCTAAATGCAGTTTGCATGGGTGTTCCTTTGCTGCCCCTAATGGCAGCAGATTTACATCAACAGCTCCAAATTTCCTACCACGTACTGCTAGTTTGAATGAGAAAGGGCGGTGAGGTAAAGGCACTGACATTGCCTTTGTCCGTGTGGGTCCCTTTACAGGCACACAACCATCTGCTTGCTTGAGAATACTAAAGAAAACCTGTCTGCTGCTGAGCGGGGCCTAAATGGGGACAGCGGACACATTCTCTGCAAATTTAACCCGTCAAAAAAATTGAAGTTTGGCTTTTACTGAGTATAAAATAACATGCATGCCTGAAAGAAGCCATAGCCTCCTGCTTGTCCCTATGCACCCGAACTGCTGATATCAGATTTCTTGGTAATAAGGAGAGTGGAAAAGCTACGGGCGTGACTAATAGCTTTGTGCAACAAAGGTTTTCTTGTAGGCTGAATCCAATATTGTTTTTAGATAAAGCAGGAAATAGTTAAAATCCTTCAGTTTTTTGCTGCTTGTGTTTTTTTGGAGAAATTTCCATCCCCAATTCCATCAGGAAGAGGAGATCCCTCAAAAAAAAGAGGAATCTTCTCATAGACTGTTTTCACCATTAGCGTTCCCGCTCAGGTTGGGTACTTTAGGAACTAAAAAAAAAAGCAAATGTTTGCTAAAAAATCATTCCTATGATATACATCGGTTGGAGGTTGTCAGGATGATTTTGGCTTCGACAACCACCAGGCAATGGACACATTGACTTATGATAGTGGTCATCTAAAGAAGAGTCCCAATTGGAAGTCTTTACACCCGTTCCTGTGACAACTCCATTTTCGTCCCACTTACCTTTCTGACTTGATAGCCGCTCTCTTCTCTCCTCCAATGACCTACTAATGACTTTCTCACTCATAACCTCATCACACGCACAACTTTTCTAGAGCTGCCCTGACTCTCTGGAATGGTCTTCCTCCTCCTATTCGGCTTGCTCCTACTTTCTGCTCATTTGAAATAAACATTTTTCATACTTCCCTACCCATCTTCTTCTGTCTCCTAAAACCCTCACTGCTTCCCACCACTACATTACCCCCTCCTATTGTGTTATATTTTCCCCACCTTTTAGATTGTAAGTTTTTCGGGGCCTGACCACAGTTGGGTTTCTCCCAGTAGACAAGGTCTGTTGTGGTCAGAGGTGACAGATGTTGGCCTTGACCATCCTGTCACCATCTTGTAAACAACGTTGCCTTACATTGATGTAAATCTGGGCCTACTGCTTGAAATTATCATTGGGTTTCTTTTTTTTTTTTAAAGTCAGATATAACTTGATCTCTCTGTTCTTGTTCCCAAGTCTGGCTGGATCTACAAGGAGGGGGTGGGTTTGGAGAATTCTCTGTTTTCCTGGCTGTGTGAGAAAAGGATGGAACGTTACAGAACATAATATTTTAGCTGTTGCAGTAAAACGGCAAATTGCGTATTCCTGGCACGGGGGGCTCAGATTTATTTTTAAAGCTTGGCTGATGTGAAAAATATCTCTAATTCCCAGTTTCATTGGCTGCAACGATCAGTGGCAAAATTACTCAGCCATGCGGTGGGAATGAACATCCAGACGGGGGAGGATGGGCCGTTATTCAAATAATGGAAATCTGGCCAGGGAATTTTGTACAATACGACTTGGTCTGCGGGTAAGGTAGGAGAGAACAGAACAAGCAGCAGGCAACGGGGAGAAGGCCCGTAGCCTCCGCAGGAGCGGGGGCACAGAGACCTCCTTTTTTTTTTTTTGTCACAGGGATATGTTTGTCTGAGGACTGCTGTGCGATGGCATCGAGATGGAGGTTGAGATGCCTCACGCTGTGTCACCGTGCGCCCTGAAGAGCTGCCAAATGACTAGGTGGATTTTGGGCTCGTTTGTATTTTGGCTGTCTCTGTCTTTTATTATACGAAGAGTATTTATCCAGAACAACGCTTCACTGCGAATGTTGCAGGTCGTTTTACTGCGAGCAGAAAAAGATGTTGTTCAGATGCGCGGGAAACCTTAGCAATCCGAGGTTTGCTATAATTACTCGAAGGGTATTAACCCTAACAATGAATTTCTCTTTTTTGCTTCTTTTCGATCTGCTGGATTTATCATTCAAAGCGGTTTGTCTTCTGTGTTTTATAAGTGAAAAAGAAAGCTTGTGATCCTACCAGAAATTTACTGCCTGTGCCGACTTACTGTTCCCAGATATCCCTAAGGACTACAGATCACAGAAAAGGAGGGGGCATTCTGTAGTCTTGTCCTAGGGTGACAACACTGCTTCTGCGTAGAATAATATTATTATTATACATTATTTATATAACGCCACCATATTACACAGCACTGTACATAGTTCTATCACTAGCTGTCCTTTAAAGAAGCTAATGTTCCTTCTATAGTCATAAGTCATTATTAGAGTCTAAGGTCAATTTTGGGGGGAAGCCAATTAACCTAACTGCATGTTTTTGGAATGTGGGAGGAAACCGGAGTACCCGAAAGAAAACCCACACAAACACGAGGAGAACCTGCAAACTCCATGCAGATAGTGTCCTGGCCGAGCTTCGGACCTGAGACCCAGTGCTGCAAAGGCCAGAGTGCTAACCACTGAGCTACTGTCCTGCCCTAGATGCAGAACATTGTCATCTACGGATACCTGGCACACTGCAAAGCCATCTGAATATTGCCACCGAACAGGTATGATATATAATCATTACGGATGCCCCTTCTGCAGAGCGCAATATAAATAGTATTGGTAAAGCACAAGGAGGTTGCCTATAAATAACCTTTTCCTTACAGGCTTGCTGCACACTGGGCAACTTGCAGCCAAATCTGAGCTATTTATAACCTTCCTGGCCCATTCCATGATCCTGCGGGTAGAAAATTGCACAGATGCAAAACAGTGAGCGTTGTCGCCTTAGGGCAGGAAGTATGTTACTGGCAGGATCCCTAGGGAAAGTAATATGAAAAAAAGTCTAATAAAAGAAAACAAATGTAGCTAGTACATCAAGGACTGAAAGAATAACCTGGGTTGGAAAATTACAATTAGGTGACATTGGGTGGTTTTTATGGAAGAAGCATTTGCAATAGTGGATTGAAGCATTGGATAGCCAATTCTGCCTTATGGATAGCCAAACAAGCTGCCATTTGGCAGATTTATCCTCACTTCCTATCCCAGGGAAAGGGGACACAAGAACAGGAAATGTTGAGTCATGTCGGAGAGGTGTTTGGTTATCTCTCAGTTATGTTCTCCATGTCCACCCTGGATGCTTATTTTGTCAATAGGACATGAAGCTGATTTTCTCGATACAGACAGCAAAAAAAAATGGACAAATTTCAGGTTTTACGTGAAGCTGGGCTTTAAATATATCTGCAAATCGGAAATACTACTTTTCTAAACAATCCCCTTTATATTGCAGTCTTTTTAGAATCTCTCTGCCAGTCTTTTCTTCGTCACACAGAAGGGCCACCCGACCCTTCAGTTAGCATCAAAAATTGTTTCAGATGCCCCTTTGAGGAATGCGATATAAATAGTGTTGGGAATGCGCAAAGAGGAAGCCTATAAATAATTTATTCCTTATGGGCTCGCAGCACACTGGGCAACTTGCAGCCAAACCTGGGCTATTTATAACCTTCTAGGCCCCATTCCATGACCCAGAGGGCAGAAAACTACATTTTGGATTTCTCTCACTTAAATCCTTCGTGTTCTCTACAGTCCCAAAGGGGGTCGCCTGAAATATATCCATTTTTCCTTTACCAGTGCATATTTCACATCTCTGTGGTAATGCCACAGTAAAATCTATGAAGCTTTTGTCAGCAGAGTCTCATGACTGCCTGCGTTTCAGCCATGGGACATGACCGCCATTTTGCAACTGAGGACAGGTTGATTAATTAAGGGTTGTAATGACTTAATGGAGTGTCATGGGAAAAGATTGTGTAATTGTGTAAATGTATTAGTGGAGCTTTGCAAACCTCACAGGTTTATTTAATGCGTGTGCTTTGGGGACATTGAAATCTCTAAACTCTACTGAATGAGAGTTGGTGGGAACATGTTAATACCTTGCAATATGTGACTTTTATGTTTCTATCCATATTCTAGAATAGATGGGCCCAAATATTAACTTTGTAGAAGGTAAATCAGATCCCTTTCAGGTATTTTCTTGAGTTCAGCTTTAAGTTGACTTGGTCTTCCTCAATCCGAGTTTTATCCTCGTCAGCTAGAATCCCAACAGGACCTTTGCTGGATCACTGGCATTATTCTTGAAACTATGCTGTTCCTTCATCTCTGTTTCCTGTATTACCAATCACTATTAAAACCTAAACCTAACGCAAACCTAAACCAAACCATTCCAATCTCATTGTTTACCAGGAGAAACCTCTTAGAAACTCTACGACCCTCCAGTAGGTGTACTTGAGAATTCCTTTCTTCACAGGAAGGGGCTCCAAGATTGCTGCCAGAAGGACACGGAGGGGCCCTTTAAACTACCACACTACCCGGTAGAACCCAACACTGAGCTGTGCCCCCTGGACTGTACTTTTTTATGTATACAGAATCGCACCCCTTGCATTCACAATGAATTGTGGGTATTGGCATAGAACCTTTGTGCCGTCTTGATTCAGACCTCTACATAATGTCTAATTCTTCCATTACGGCTCCCATGGAGTCAGCCTTTTCCTTGACGTTCTCTGATATGCCATTAGCTTACTGATAATTACAGCAATTCATTTTTCATTAGTAAGCAGCTCCCGAGCGCCAGCCCAACTCTACTTAGGATGATCCTGCCCGTAAAATCTACAAGCTGTAAAACATGCTGGTATCTCACTGACTGTCTGGTTCTCACTCTGATCTTCCAGTGACCCCCTGTGAAGCCCATTCCATGCCAAGTAGAGCAAGCTGTGGGAGATAAAGGAGCGTAATGAAAACATTTATTAAAACAATGAGCAATGCCTGCCTGATTTAATGCTCAAGGTGCTAAAAGAAAACACAAGAAGGCCACTTCGGTGATGTCACAGGCTTTTATTAAAATTCTTTGGTGGCTTCTTGAAAAGTTTGTTCAGCTTCCTAATGTTGATGTCACCAGTGTCTATAAAGCAGATACTGTTGGTTTGGTGAACAAAATGGCAGCCTTGGTTACTATCCAATTATCCAAATTACTGTTGGAGGTCTACAAGCTTTACCAAAACCAAATGGTAACCTATAGGCTTGACCGTGTTAAATTTGGTTATAGTAAATACCTTTCTTGGTATTGAAGAACTCCGTTTTAAGATATCCTGGCCCAAATGTATCCACCATTAGGAATGTTCCATCACTACTTCTTTTTAGTTTGGCCCAATGTACTCGTTCATTACAGAACCAAATACAGAACCGTGTGCCAACACGTCACTGATCAGCAGTCCATCCCCGACTGACTGTGCAGTTAACTGTGCCCAAACCACTGCAAAGATTTAAAAATAGCATTTTTAGATGTAACATAAGACGTGGCGTACAAAACCCTAAGATTATAAGACATCACAAGCCGTCACGTAGCGCGTTTCTGCATTTGTATTTTGCTGTTGCAGGCTTTCTGGTCATAAAGCAGCTGTGTCCCATTTTTCATGTTTAGTTTGAGAGTCTGCTTTGCTTCCCACCCACTGACCTCTGGGAACAGTCTCTGCTCTCTTTGGCTGGACTCCACGATCACAAAGTGCAAGGTCTGGAATACAAGCACAGAAGGAGGAAAAAGACAACAAATACAGGCAATAAAAAGCTTTTACCGCAATGCCCCAGCAGCATCACTTTAAAGGGAAAACCACTCCAGATTATTTAGGTTGTGCTGAACGAGGGATGATGGGGTTGCCTACAGAATGTGTTTACCCATAACAGCTTCTTTGTTGGGTTCTTCTGTTACCTTCTCTTCCAGGACAATTGTTGGCTCCTTGCCATTATAGGATTTTACTGTTGAAATTGTTTATAGGTCAGCTTGTCTTTCTAAAAGAGATTGACTGGGGGTCTATGTAGAAGAACACCTTGGATCAAATGCTTGCTTTGACGGGACAGTGTTTCTCAAACATGGTTCCATGGAATCATAGGGTTCCTCCAGAGGTTGCTAGGGGTTCCTTGAGCAATTTGCACCTCTCAGGTCATTTTATATGCCACCAATGATCTTTTTGGCTGTCTGTGAGGGTGACATTCTTCCCTATGGCCAGCAATGTACGAGGAATTCTTCCCTTTATTCACCACACTAATATACTGTGAGCTGTGGATATAATAATTATAGCAGAGGTTCCTTGAAGACCTGAAAGTTACTTTAGTGTTCCCCAATGTTAAAAAGATCAAGAAAAGGACCAAAGACTAAGTGGGTCAAATCAAGCCCCAGATCGGTCATCCACACAATATCATATACCTACATGAGAATCTACATGTGATGTATGTTTCAAACACAACAAAAACAACACACATCTACATTCTCAAACCCTTACTTTGGTCTTCTTTATCTCCATTCTGGGCAGCTAAAAGCTTCTCCATTGCTGTTTTGTGAGTGATTTTACTACCTTTTAGGTCTTCTCTGCCCCTTTCTAAATGGCACAAGATCTCTTTTGGGTCTTAAACTTTATCAAATACCTTGAGGGTTTCAATTAGGTTCTTGCCTTGTGTGGCAATGAGTAGGCTTTTGACCTTTTTCTGGTCTGCCCAACTTTTGTTTCAGAAGAACATGGACAGGAAAATTCCTAAAGTTGCAAGCCCAGGTTTTGGATATACTGATGTATTCAAAAATAACAACTTATAAATATTTCTACCGCTTCTTATCTGTCTGAGAGGTAGGAGGACTCTGTTGATTGTGTTATAATAGCAGATGTTTATTTGAAGTTTTGAGTTGTATTATTTGTTCGGTGTTACATTTTTGAACAATGTCTTCAAGCAGTGAGCAGAATCAATCAATGAACTTTCCAGGAAGCTGCAACTAAACATAGAAAGTCAACAGAGGTTTCCTTATTCTGTATCGTACATTTCTGTTTCAATTCTGTAGTTCTCTTGGTGTTTTATTGCAACTTCATTACTATATTCTAGCCTATCCCAACATTTTTTAACGTGATTGAACCTCTACCAATTAATATTAAATACATACCTTATGGTACATTAGCATGGTAAGCTCCTCGGGGGAGGGTTCTCTCCTCCTCATGTGTCACTGTCCGTGTTTGTCTGTCATGTGCAACTCCTATTTAATGTACAGCGGTGTGTAATATGTTGGCGCTATATAAATCCTGTGTAATATTAATGATGGTGGTTTGTGGGAAGAATCCCTCCCCATTCAGATCTATGGTCAATGGTTAGATATCAAAAACTCAGGATTTGCTCATTGCTCAAGGAAACCCTTAGCAAATTTTGAAATGTAAGCTCCTCCATAGGGATGAGAAAGGCTACTGCATCTCTCCTCTTGGTCATCTTTACTTTTTCTCACTTTCTTTCCAACCTGGGTATTTACCCGACTGAGGAAGTGGTTTCTACCAACCCCAAGATGACTTTAAAGTAGAAGGGTGCGCTGCACAAGCAGTGGTCTGTTGGCTCAATGCACATACCCCGAATGTAATTAATGAATGTATACAAATATAAAGAAATTATTAAGCTGCATTTTGGTGACCAGGGCAGATCTAGTTGGGGCAATTATGTCCTCAGGTGTCCATATCAATATTTCAATAAAATCAATAACTTACTGACCTTTCTCCCAAACACTGGAATTCTTGGGAAATTCTTGGAACCATACAACCATCTTTCTTCCTTCCGCCAGTTTAACATTTCCATACGTTCATCTAATTCTTAAAGGGACCATCTGTTTCTGGATGATATAAAATAGGCCCCAGGGAGAGGTAATCTTAGCGCTGTCTGAGACTCAAATCTCTTGATGAGACACTGTTAATGTCCCTTGGGCCTACATGCGTTCGCAGACAATGCGAAAGACAGCCCAGAGACAAGAAAATCCCCTGCACCTAGTTAAAAACTATAAATAAATGTAACAAAAAAAAAAAAAATTAGTTCATGCATTTATATGGGGAATTCGTATTATTAAAGTGGACCTTTTTTATTTCCATGATCCCAAACTCAGTCTGCACATGCCATTGCATTTAATTGGTGACCACCAACATTGGATGGTTGCCACAGTAATTGGTATAACAGCACATGGGGCCATGGGGACTAGCAGTGTTCAACCAGTAGAGTTGCAGTGCTCAAATTGATTGCCCCAGATGCCGTTGAGCTCATCTTTGATAATGCAGTGCGAATACCAGTGTTATAGTATGACCCATTGCAACCAGTCGCAATTGCTGGTTGCTGACCATTTGCTATGGTGTACTGCACTTTTCCCTATTATATAAACGGTTGTGATGTTTAACCACAAGGCTTGGTATTCGCTATGGGTTACCGCACATAGTTGAGCTTCCATAGTTGAACAACCATAAAGTGTGATGGATCTAGTATTGGACATCAGATTTTGGCAGCTGAAAAACCAGTAATCTCAGCGATGAAAGAAGTGGTAAAATTAGGCTTGTCACATGTGTGTTGCAGCAACATATATGGTAAATGGGTTACTGTACTACGCAGTAGCTTGCTTTGTGGTGCTATTCAATTAGAATGACATCCTAATGTACACAATACAATAACTTTACATACACTGTAGTATTCCACAATGCTCATACCATGCATTGTGGTGCACTGCAATGTTGAAAATTTGCTGCAGGTGCTTGCTGCCCTCAATAAGAAAATCCTCTGCTACCAGTTCAGTTCCAATACTCTGTGACTGTTCAGTGGAAGAACAAGAAAAAAAGGTGCTATGACCTTTTTTCATTCTGCATATTATTAGTAATATAATTGTTTGTTATGGGCTACTTTGTTAACACACTTTGTAGGCAGAATAAAATGGCTTACCAGCAGTCACACAGTGAAGGTGCATACTGCATTGTGGCATACAAGTCGGAACAATTGGGGCATGGTTGGAATACCAACCAGGGCTCATTTGTATGGGGTTTGCATGTTCTCCATGGGTTTTTTTTCCAAAAACATGCTGCAAGGTTAATTGACTTCACCAAAAATTGACCTTGCCTATGATTATGTTAATGACACGTGACTATGATAGGGTCTCATTAGATTGTGATCTCCTCTGACTTTGTCACCTCGCTATAAATAAATACACCTACATATGTCTATATGAAATCCAATCATGGCAATACAGAAGCAGCTAGCATATGGAAATCTAAAAATCCCATCACAAATTGCTTTCAGGTACACATAGCTCAGAATAAGTACTGACTACTCACTATAATTCTCATGTATGGTGTGTATACACATCGGATTAGCTGCAGGCACCGAGGCACAACGCATGGGAAGCAGATTTGTTACTTATTAGCCCTCTATATTTCATACGCGTCTGGCTTTGTATATCCTAGGAGTGCTAGAATACACGGCTTTCATTCTACTAGACGTCAGTGGAAGCTATGTGTTCCGAGGTCTGTTCCTGGATCCTGAGCAGGTGGCATTTTAATATGCCGCGTCCTCTAAATGTCATGCCACATTCAGACTCCCGTAGCCGCTTGTTAAAATGTCTGTCCGGAGACTTACAATTATCCGCCGAAGCGCCTTGCGCATGCATATATTTTTTGGACCTGAGCTCAGCGATAAGGTGAAGCCAGAGCCCCAATTATTTATAGCCAGGAAAATGGCAATGACACGGCTTTGATTTATTACCTCTTAAGGCAAAGAGAGATGTGTAGCTGACAGCAAGATTTTTTTATATCTACTAAAATAGGTTGGTATGGGTTACCGCACCTTACAGACGATCATTGCTTTTGATTGGGTGAGGTTGACTTTGGGAGTTCACTTCTATGGGAAGTTAAAGGAAGTCCTTGGGGCAAGCGGTATTGCGTGCTTTCATTTTTGATTATTTCTTTACCATTTGTACAGTTTTAGTTTTCTCCATTAGCGTAAATGACTAAGCTAAATAGCTGCTTCCATTGTGGTCCACCGCAACTAAAACATGCTAGTTTCGGTGCTGTAGGACAATGTTCTAAGTCCAAATGTTGGAGTTAACTTTTAAACAGCCATTTGGGTCAAGGGTCAGTCTCGGGTCATCTCAATCCAAAATACTTCAGTGTTGGGTAATAAAATATATGATGACGTTTAAGTGCTGCATCACCAAAACAGTGTATTGCCCAGGCAGATTTGGTATTCCGATTCCATTTTTGGAACCATACAAAGCAGAGATGGGGATTCTCTGAATTTTTCAGCTATATGTGTAATCTGATCTTTAGCTACTGAGCACTGTAAGCCACTGAGCTCAGTAGCTAAAGATCAGATAACACTTCAGCTACTTACCTCTAAAATGTTATCATGAAGTCAGGCAGTGAGAGTAAAATATTCCTAATGGGGATACAGAGCAGTAAATCCTCACTAAGGTTCTCTACCTCCGTTTCGTAAAAGGAAAAAAGAATTGTTGCTAGCCTCCAGTGCAGATGCTAAAGGTTGTGTTTCTTGCGTTTTTAAAAACAAGGCCCAGTTTTAGACCAGATAGCATCACATGAGTTGGTTTATGGGTCATCTATAATTATTTGCCTCCTCAGTCAATTTGTCTTGCCACCCCCCGAAAGTGGGCAGCAGAACCGCTAAATTCCCTGCATCTCATCTCCTGTCTGCGCACCAGTGGTTAACCCCAGGAACATCGGCTTCCCTGCGCTCCCGCTCACTCTCTGCTCTGATTGTTCTCCCAGCAGCAGGTGTGGAAGTTTTAGACCCTGGGGGGCAGAGGATGCTACATGGGTAATGGCGTGTCAGCGTTACTCAGGCAGAGCCTGTCACTCTCATACGGCCACCATTTCGCTGCCGGAGAAATAGCATACATTGTAATGACAAGACCTGCAAATGCAGCTTTGCTCCTATTTCTCCCTATCCTCCAGCTCATGTGTGTAGACTGGGATAATGCAACATTGAAGTTCAGTCATAGCAGCCAATCAGATCCCAGGATTCCAGATTCCTACTGTTGATGGTGTGAATAAGGGAAAGCAAATGGTTGGTACTTGGAGGATATAAAACAGTACTGGTCAATTTATTAGACATATGGGGTCTTTTATACAGCCCCTGATACCATCAAAGATGTCAGAGCCTTAAGATATACTAAAGAAAAAGGTCAGTGATTTAGTATTTATCTGGCCAGAGGGTGGAAATATATTAAAGGAGATAATAAGAAACTGAGCATATAGTACACAAGATGGTTGGAGACTGGGGTCATGTTTAGGAAGATGCTTAAATATTGAGGTCATGCTACAAGACATTGTTGGAGTCTGAGAATATAGTACTGAAGATGGTGAGAGACTGAGGTCATTCTACAAGGTATGGTCAGGAGGACATACTATAGGTGGTGGTCAGAGATTGAGGACATACCGCAGGAGATGGTCATACTACAGGAGAATTAACAGAGATTTGAGACATACAATGGGAGATGGTCAAAGACTGGAAACATACTACAAGACATACACAGAGACTGAGGGTATAGTACAGAAGAAGGTCAGAGACTGGGGTCATACTACAAGAGGTGATCAGAAATTGAGGATATACCACATGTGATGGTCAAATACCAGGTTATATTGAGGACATACTACAGGTAATGGTCAGAGATTAAGGACATACCACATGAGATGGTCAAGACCTGGGTCATCCTAGAGGAAATGGTCAAAGACAAGGGTCATTCTGGAGGAGATGGTCAGAAACTGAGAACATACTACAGGAGATGGTCTGCAATTGTGGACATAACTTCATGAGATTTTCAAAGTCTGAGGTCACACTAGATGAAATGGTCAAAGATTGGGGATATAGTACAGAATATGGTCATAGACGGGTCATACTAGAAAAGATGGTCTAAAATTGGGGACACACTACAGGAGATAATCTGAAATTGAGGACATACCAAGGCAGCTGGCTTAACAAATTCTACAGGAGGTGATCAGAAACTGGGCACATTCTATTGGAAATAGTCAGAAACTGCAAAACACAGCAAGAACTGGTCTGAGACTGTTAACATGCTACAGAAGACTGTCAAAGACTAAGCTCATTTACCAGAAGATCACTGTTACCATGCTACAAGAGACATTTGGAGACTATAGCAGATAGCCAGACTGCATGCATGCTTCGGAGGGCAGTCAGAGATAGGGGGATATACAACAAGAGATAATTGGAGACTAAGGATATTTTACGGGAGATGACCAAACACTGGGAACATGTTACATGAGACTTCTAGATGAGCCCTTTTGCAGATCAGTGCTCTCACTTTTGATATTTCCCACAGCAAAATCCATTCTAAAAGATCAAAAGAACAAAAATACACGACGGCACAGAAAAGTTCAGCAAATTTGATTAAGATAAACAATTGAGCTAAAACCAGCAATTGTAATGAATGTGTTTCCTTGATCTGGTTCTGCCAGTGTGGGTACTGTGATAAAATGCAGAAGTTTTGGGGGTGGTGGTTACAGCAGGAACATGTAAAGTTCTCACAGTGTGACTATGGCACTACACAAAGTGCTTTCTCATTATCACATGTTCCAGAATCACGGTTTTCATGCTGGTTCCAAGGCATGGAAAATACTTCTGCATCCACGGGTATGCTTGTTCATTATTTGCTGGTAATATTTGTGTAGTTAGCTGACATTTGCCATAAATAATAGGATTATCATGATGTGTTGTTCAGAGTTTATTTAGATGGTGGGTGTGTTAAAAACGACAGATATTTAGAATATATTACCGTCCATATTTTCCTTTTTCTAATTAGGAACTGAAACGTTGAAGCTGAAAGCTAGAAGGCGGGATGGGACCAGTCACCAGTAACAGTATTACCTGTTTTAACGTGAACAATCAAAGCACTGCCTCTACCAAGATGGCGCCTCCACGCAGGGAGATAGAGGAACAAGAGATGGTAAATTAGTAATTGGGTACCTATTACTGACTTACCATATCTTGTTCCTCTATCCCTCTGTGTGGTGGCGCCATCTTGGTAAAGGCAGGGCATTGCTTCCTCATGTTAGAATCTCCAGCAATTAGAACAATGAGCAGCATGGTAATGGCATCACCAAACCTCATACCTATTTTGGTGGGACCATTTGGTGAGTGCCTTAGATGCTTTCACAATGCAGAGGTTGTAGGGACAGGGAGTGCCTTGCCCACATTCACCAGGAAGTTGTTTTATTTTATAGTTATTGAAACCAAATTGTAATTCTTTCAAGTTACTGCTTTGGCAAAATTAATACTTTTCCGTGCAGCATAGGAAATCATTCACATAGGAAAGTTTCATTTCTTCTTTAAGGTGTCTTTTATACCCATCCAAATTAATTTTTGCTTGCTTTTTTATAAGACTCGTAGACACAAAGAACATTGTCGTCCTTATTGAGGATACAAAGTAAAGCTAACAAGTTACAAAGGCCGGCAACAGGACATACGACCAGGTTTGGTTTGTCCACCACCCACACAGATACTGCAGTGTTCTCCCTAGACCCTTTTAACTGGGTGCGCCACCCAGCATTTTTAGTAACCACCCACTCGTTTTTGGGTGGTTACTGAAAAACTGTGTCACAAGGGCAGCAACCCACCCAGATTAAAAACAAATTGTTGGAACTGTAGTAGTCCACCACATACTGTTTTAGAACACACAGCATATCAGCTTAGTGCATTGTCAGGTATTGCACTGTGCCGTGACGTGTAGTGATGCGCAATATAGAGTGCGTTGGTGTGGCTGGCAGCACCTTGGAGAGTCAGACAGCTGCTCTCCCACACAATCAGCTGCCCGGCCTTTGGTGATTTAATGCTCCCTAGCTTACATCTCCAATCAACATCACTGCAGGAGAGAACAGAGGGTTCATAATAATGTGCAAATCTTTTAATCATTTAACCCAAAAAAGTAGATAATGTTCTGTTTTTCAGAAATGTATGCATGCTCCTGGGGGAAAAATTCTGAAATGCTGTAAAATACAGTTTTCAGTCTGTCAGGCTCACTAAATGCCCCCATAATTGTAATCGCAGGCAAAAAATAGCTTCAACATTATCTCAACTGGAACTAGTCTCGGCACTCACCTCCGTTCATGCGTTAACCTTTTACAATGTGAAAGACGCCTTGTGATTTTGCTTTGTGATTGCTGAATATATTGCACGTACATTGTATTTTATTAACCCCTCCATTTCCTGCTCTGCGCCCAAAGATTGGCTCGTAACCGGCTTATTCACACACAATAGCTAATCTGCAGCTTCATTCAGTCAGCTAAAGCCTCACACCGTGATTGTGAAAAAGACTTGCTTTTCAACAGCAAAAGCTTCTTGGATTTGGGATTTTTTTTTTCCTGTGGCTGGTTGGATTTTTATAGAGCTTTGGATATTAATTGATCGCTTTTTCCTCTCCTCGCCCTCCTTTCAGGTCCAGACTACCCTGATCTTCTATTGAATGCGCATGACTGAGTGTGCGTAGGCGAAAAAATACAGGAGAAGAATCAGTATTTGACAAATCTGTGGAGCCTGGTGCCCAGTATACTTATGGAAGCCAGTTGGCGCTAATATTTGTGAATCCCTTAGGCCCCCAGCCCCTGTTCCCTGGAACCTGAACTGCGATCTACACCAATCCCAACCATTTCAGGCATCAGGGGCAACTTCTACAGATTATAAAACAATGCATTTCTAAGGCCTAGTACACGCAAGCAAAGCCACTGCCAATTGTGCATTTGGTTGATTGAACCAATTCATATTCAGATTAGTATGCAATAGGTTGGAAGTCCCAAAATATTGCCAATATGTATACAAGATTTTCCTGAAAAAAAATCAGTATCCAGTTATGCACCCAATCGTTCATGCACATGATACAACTTGTGTACTTCCATCAACATTTACCAAACTGTCCAAGTTTCCACAACTTAATAGAACACAAAAAAATGGTCTTTACCATCAGTTGGCTGCTGTTGTTGAATTGGATCAGATATCAAATTGCAATAATAAGTCGGCCCATAGATATATTAACTTTAGGGCAAGTACATTAGCCTTAAGCCATCATTTACAATCATCTCCTTCTGGCTTATCCGAAAATCCGAATTCTACCCGAACAGCAGGTGCTTTTGTTCATAATATGAGTACATTGAGGTTCCATTCTAATTGGAAAAATTAAACTGAAAAATACCAGTTGCCTGGCTGAGGCATTGTCCATAGTACCTTCTAATGCTCTGACCCGGAGAAGTTGTCAGTTCAGTAGTATTTGACATCACTGCATCATGCTTGGTGCAACTCTGTGCCTTAAAAATATTACATAGAAAGATCGGCAATCCGTGGGGAACTTCAGAAATCTGAGCCTTTGGGATCGGCCTTCTTTGAGAGACTTCAGCAACCTCACAGACTTTGGGATCAGCTTTCTTATGGGTACTACAGCAATCTCAGCCTTTGAGGTCAACTTTCTTCTGGGGACATCCTCAGCCTCAGGCTTTTGAGGTTGCTTTCTTATGGGGACTTCAGCAACCCCAGCCTTTGGAATTGGCTTTCTTATGGGGACTTCAGCAACCTCAGCCTTTGGAATTGGCTTTCTTATGGGGACAACAGCAACCTCAGTCTTTGGGATCAGCTTTCTTGGGGGACATCAGCAACCTCAGTCTTTGGGATCGGCTTTCCCATGGTGACATTAGGAACCCCAGCCTTTGGGATCGTCCTTCTTTGGGGTACATCAGCAACCCCAGCCTTTGGGATCGGCCTTCTTTGAGAGACTTCAGCAACCTCACAGTCTTTGGGATCAGCTTTCTTATGGGTACTACAGCAATCTCAGCCTTTGAGGTCAACTTTCTTCTGGGGACATCCTCAACCTCAGCCTTTTGAGGTTGGCTTTCTTATATGGACTTCAGCAACCTCAGCCTTTGGAATTGGCTTTCTTATGGGGACAACAGCAACCTCAGTCTTTGGGATCAGCTTTCTTGGGGGACATCAGCAACCTCAGTCTTTGGGATCGGCTTTCCCATGGTGACATTAGGAACCCCAGCCTTTGGGATCGTCCTTCTTTGGGGTACATCAGCAACCCCAGCCTTTGGGATTGGCTTTCTTATGGGGACATTAGGCACCTCAGTCTTATAAGATCAGCCTTCCTTTGGGGGAATTAGGAACCTCGGCCTTTGAGGCCGGCTTTCTTATGTGGGAACATTAGGAACCTCACCCTTTGGGGTCAGCTTTCCTATGGTGACATTGAGAACCTCGGCCTTTGGGATCGGTCTTCTCTGGGGGACATCAGCAATCTCGGCCTTCATGTTTTCAGCACAGGTTTCCTCGTTAACAAGCCTGCTAATAAAATTTAAAAATCCGATGGCGTGCTGCCTTCCGCAATTTTTTTCATGCATCGCTCATGTTTTTTTTTCTCTTTTTATACTAAATTGTGATCTAGGGATTTGGTATTGAATAATATGCTCACGCTGGCAGTCCGTCCCTTGGCAGACGAGGGGTTAAGCGCTAATTAAGTTCCCGCCTGTAAGATTCTCCCTCCCAGCTGGTGATATAGGAAATTTTGCAGGAGGAAAGGCTCTTGCCTACTACTCATTTGTATGCAGTGTCTGGCTCCACCAAAGCACCTTCTGTGAAGCTTCAGTCATAGATCATGTAATGATGCTGCTGATCAACCCCCCCTCCCCAACTCCACACAAATCATTGGGAGGGAGCCAGCTGTGCGAGTACCGGAGGAAAAGGAGGAGGGAGAAGGGTCGGCCCTGTCATGGCAGGCTCTAAAGGAGTACTAGGTAACCTCAGCTAATGAGGGGCACAGGTGCGGATGTGACAAGCCCGTCAGAAGTCAAACAGAAGGAATGGTGCAGGCTCCAAACCTGATAAGTAAATGCGTTGCAGGCCATGCTCATGTGTTTGGAGAAATAAAAACTGTCCTAGCATGCTCCTACTTTCATCGACACTTCAGTGTTTTAGTAGAATTGCCACTTGGACATGACGCTTATTCATCCGAAGCCAGGCATGGACCACCCGCTGAGTGAATTTTCATCCCACATTCAGCTTGAGCAGCTGCCAAACCTACTCACTCCTTCCCAGTTGTTACTTACTAATATCTTTATTTTCTAAATGGTCCTCCTGATCTCAGTCTGCAAAAATCAATAACCTTGTTACAGTGTCCCCATGGCTTTAGCAGTCATCTGCATGTGGGAGAGTTAAAGTATATCGGGGCTAAAATCAACCAAGCACATGTTCAATACATCCCTGCAATGCATGCACATTTCTCTTTGTTGTATTTTCTTAAGATGGCCATGCACTGGTCAACATTATTAATAGATTAGATAATAGGTTTCATTAAAATATTAAATCTAAGGAAGATGTAGCAAAAATCATGATACTTTTTACTGATATTTTACTCAATATATGCCCAGTACTTTGTTGATCATTGGGAGAGCAGAGGGTGATCAACAAAAGAACAGGCAAAGGATGAGATTTATTATATTATATACAGGTATCCTTGCTTCCAAGGGCTTTCTAAAGAGTTTGAGTTCCAACCAAGAAGACCTAAAGCCATGAAACATATATACCCTGAAACTCAACACATTCCGCATATTGTTTCTCCAGTTTCTTAAGCCTTACTAAAATAATAATTTAGATATCTACTTACTGGAATACTGCTCTGCTTTTGCTATTACTTCGAAATCATTCAAATATTTCCTTTCTTTCAAATTCATTTTAGGGGTTGGAGGGGGAAATCAACAGAGCAAGAGCTGGTGAGCAGAGTGAAAGGACTATGCCCTTGCCACTTAAATCCCAAATTCTTCAATTGTTCCATCGTTGTTTGTCCAAAAGAGAAAACTCTCATTTTTCTTTCCGTGTCTCCTTTATTCGTCTGGCAAGATAGAGTTAATATTCTGCATTTGTTTGGCCCTTCTGCAGATTAGTCATCAAGACACCAAGAAACAAGACATCAAGAAATTGGATCGAAGTTGGAAATATTGGAAAATATTTCAGCACCCCCTTTATACACCTAACACGGTTGTCAAGAAATATAATAGGGAGTCCTTCTGTTGGATCCTGCCAACCTCCAGCCAAAAGAAGCATCCCTTGCTGTATTCTGTTCTATTTGGCAGAGCTGTATCCAGTATTATGTAGGAATGCTGTATGGCAGTAAAAATAATTATGTAGGACCTGTCCTCTACCTGTACATTGGGTCAGATTGATATTCGATAAGAGTACTGCTGATATCTGATCAATATTGTGCAGAGCACCATGGTAATCTGTGCAAACAATTGATATCAAGTAGAAACTATAGAAATGGGGAAATTTTAGCTTAGTCAAACACTGTACTATGCTTGACCTTGGTGCTTAATATGAGCAAATAAATGATCATCAAAAATCCAGTAGGGATAAGCAAAAGAAAGAGTTGTGGTGTTTGAAAATTTTTGTAAAATGTTGTCAAAATACATTGAATTATGAAGATCAAATAAAGGTGGCTTTTGGTGGTTTGCAAAGGTACAATAGGTTTCAAATAGTTCCTGAGGGCTACAGAAGTTTCTTTCAGTTATCATGAACATTTTTTATACAGTAAAAAAAAAAAATGATATCGATGGTACAAAAAAAATTGCAAAAAAAAAAAAAAAACACATCAAATTAACCCGAACCATCCGGTCAAGTCAACAATAAAGATATTTTTCCCAACCTAATTTTGCTTAATGCAGACATTACATGATCTTTCTATGAAGATTCCTGGGGATTGCAGAACAGGCAAGAGCAAGAGCATTTTTTTGTGCTAATTTGACTTTGACTGTGTTCCCAAAGATAAAACCAGAAGGAGTTTGACATCATCCTCTACTACGCCCCAAGGTCAGAATATTGGGATGAGTCAAGTATAATCCCGTAACTTTTTTTTTTCTGCCATGTCCATTGTAATGTCCCTCTACTCATGTCTAAAGCCCACCATATATGTAGTCACCAGCCCTCTGACACTTTTCTAGATATGGCTTGCAGGTCTCATGGGCTAGAAGAACAATAACAATTATTTTACTTTTTGTCCTCGAAAATAGAGCCTGTGTGGCCCCAGAAGGTCAGTCTCTTTGTGATTCTTTTACTGTCTACAGGAGTGTTTCTCAACCTTTTTTAATATGAGATAACCCTTGAAATACATTTCAGGCCTCCAGGGAAACCCTACTCAAATACCCACAGTTTACAGTACATTAGTGTGGTGGTCATTAGGAAGAATTCCTCTTACATTGCTGGTCATTGGGAAGAGTGTCACCCTTACAGATAGGCATTGGTGTCACCTAAACTGACCTGAGAGGTACAAACTGCTCTTTGCTGAAGGAACCCATAGCAACCTCTGGAGGAACCTCAACCTGGTTGAGATTTAATCCCTAACAATGAAGTCCTCATCGGTTCCTATATAAATGAACTTCTCCTATGTATGAGATGTGAGAATCAAATTTCAGCAGAACTTGCTGTTTATTTTGTTGGTCACCTGCTATTTCATTTCAGTCGCTGTTGTTTCTAATTCCCTCACCAAGTGATTTGTAGAGATTCACGGTTCAGTTCCTTACGTTGTGTCTGTACGAGTTGACAGTCCCGGGGGGTAGTGGGGTAACTGTAACATATGAAAAACATTGCCTCTGAATTTACTGATATATTCTATTTTTTCTCCTACAGATAACAAGGCCGAGTCATGCAGTCTTTTCGGGAAAGGTGTGGTTTCCATGGCAACCAGCAGAACTACCAACCATCTTCACAGGATTCCTCACGCCTGGAGAATTACAGGCATCAAAGTCAGCCTGGGCTCAACTGCGTGCGTCAGAGACAGATGACCAAAGGCTACTATGCTCAGACGTCCTACCAAGGCTACGAGAATACCTCTGGGGAAAAATAACCCCGGGGGGACAAGCACATAAATGTCCAGCAGCTGCAGGGCCGTGTATCTTTTGCCAGCTTTCCTGAAGCGAATGTGTATCCTGGACAGTATGCCGGTGAAGAAGGCCTGCAGAACTGGGGACAGACTCAGGCTTTAAGTGGGGCAAAGTATGAGGAAAATGTGATTAAAAAGACTTCTGGAGAAGGAAGTGGGTACCAGGACCCTTCTGGTCAAATGCCGTTCGGGTCACACTCTCTTCACCACCCACAGCAGCCTAGTCTTACCTATCCTAAGATACCAAGGCAAAAAGTCCAAAATGACATCCCATCTTCTCCTCACCCCTACACTCAGTCTCCTCATTTCAATCAAAATTTCCCCACTTCTACTTATTCGTCAGTGCCAGCGGGCAGCCCCGTCTCTCACACCTTTAAGAGCTGCACTGCCCCTTCTAACCCACCACATGAACGCACCATGGCTACCCCTGCCCAAAGGGTGCAAGCCATGCACGGTTACCAGGCATCTAGAATGGGTTCCTATGAACAATCGCAGCGGCATCACACGCAGGAATCTTTGCACTACCAGAACATGGCCAAATACCATGGGCAACATTACAGCCAACAAGGCCAAGCATACTGCCAGCCTGAGGCCCCCAGCAGAACACCAGAACAGTATTACCAACCTTTCAGTCCCAGTGCCAGCCATTCCCCGGCCCGATCAGTGGGCAGATCCCCATCTTACAGTTCTACACCATCTCCTCTCATGACAAACCTTGAAAACTTTCAGTATAACCAGCAACAGCAGCAGCAGCATAATCACAATACATTTCCTATGGGTATTTCTGATCACAGCCACTATATGCCTCTTCTGAATCCCTCGCCCACGGGCACCTCAAGCCCAGAGTCACAGACTAAAAGTCTACAGAATGACAAGATCCCTGATACTTTGCTTTCTGACCTAAGTCTGCAGAGCCTTACTGCCCTCACTTCCCAAGTGGAGAACATCTCCAGTACTGTCCAACAGCTTCTTCTCTCCAAATCTGGTATCCCCCAAAAGAAAGGGATTAAAACTTCTCCTAGGACCCCAGAGTCAATGAAGACGCAGCATTGTAGCTCTGAAAGCAGTGCATATTCTTCCGAACCAATGGGCACACCTTTGTCTGAAACCCTTGGGACTCCGCAATCTGTACATGCTGAAATGCAAGATACCGACTACCTTAGCGGCTCTGAAGACCAGTTGGAGAGAAACTACATTTACTGTGGTCCAGGACGAAGCCCTGGGAGAGCCAACAGTAATAAAATGAAACCTGAGTCTATCTCCACTTGTTCTGTAACATCACCTGATAATATGTCTACAAAATCTGATGATTCCTTTCAAAGCATCAATACTAGCCTTCCTCTCGAGACCTTTGCAAAGTTAGTGAGCAGTGAAAGGGAATGTCCACATTTACTGGTCAATGCCCTATCTCAAGAGGAGTTATCTACGGAGATCATTGCTCTTCAAGATGCTATTGATAATGAGAAAGCCGAAAAGGCCTGGGCAGATTCCCCAGAACTAAACAGTTCACCTAAATCACCATTTAACATAGAAAACCATAGATGTGTAGATTCTGTGGTTAAGAATACTTGGTCAGACCAAAGGGCTCCACAAGTTATCCCAGATGCTATGAATAAGGTTACAGCAGATAAAATGCCGATGAGAAATAACAGTGAATTTAATGAACTTCCAGCAGTGCAAACAAAACTTGTGAACACTACTGAAAAATCTGTTTGCTTGAATATAGAAAAAAATGTTGAGAATGCAACATCTAGCTCAAGCTATGCCATTTACTCAAATACAGTGGCCAACACAACCCCAAAGAGTTCCGATCCCTTTGAATGGCCGGATAAGAACATGTCAGAATCTTGTCTGAGATGGAAAGAAATCGAGTTAACTCTTCATTCAGATCTCCAAAAGGGCTTGTTTCAGAACAAGGAGAATAAAGTCAATAGCCAGCTTGATGTTCCCGATGTGGAAACACCTCTGGAAAACGATTCTGGAGAAGAGTTTAACAAAGAGGGAGCAGAAGATTTGACCTACACAGAAGATGGTAAAACTGACAATGAGAAGTGGTTGGAAGATACCAGAGATTGTTACACCGAAGATGAATTTCAAGATATCCCTGATCTCCCATCCCAAAAAGAATCCAACTTAGAACCAGAAGACTATTCCTCTTTATGTGACTTTTCAGAAAGAAAGTCTCTCATAGATGATGAATGCCTTCCAAAGCAGGTGAGAAATGAAGCCTTATCTTCCATCAATACACCAGATTCCTTAGAAAATCCAAGCACTGAAGAGAAGGAGAATTCAGCTGAATCTTCACAGCTGTCGGACAGCTCAATCATGTTGCTTGGACCGACTGTTGAGACCGAATCCAAAGTAAACAGCTGGTTTGAATCTACATTACCACACATCAAAGCAGTGGAGGATACAAAGGACAACAATGAAGAGAGTAAAGAGACACTGCAAGTCTGCAGTGAAAGTCAGTCAGAGGTAAAAGAATCTGAAAAGGTGGACGGTCCAACCCTTCCAGGGGTAATGGAAACCAATGTCCATCAAGCAAAAAATGAACAACCAGCCATCAAGGTAGAAGAACCACCTTTGAAGAAACCTCAACGCGGTCGCAGGTGCAAAGCAGCAGAAACAAAGGTGGCTGAAATGCCTGTGCAGAACCTAATGGAAAGTACAGGTGAGAACCAAGATCTTATCATGCTGACACAAAGTCTAAATGCCGCAACAGCAGTTCAAATTGGCAAGACTTCTGTAGGAGAATCTACACCAGCAAGGATGTGCACTCGTTCCTCCACTGCCAAAGTGGAACCACAGGAATGTGGTACAGAGGTAACCTTGAAAGCACCACATCATGAAAAGCTAAGTAAAAGGGGAGCATTTGGTGAGAAAGAGAGAGCACCTTATAAATCTGGAAGAAGAGGTGCAAAAAATGGTGGAAAAATGATGCCGACACCCACCGACCAGGAAATGCTAGCACTGCAAAATAAACAAACTCCTGTTCTCAGTGCTGGTACGAAATCCAAAGAAATTGGCATCCTAAAGGATGAACAGTCCATGATTTTGAGGTCTCGTAACAAAAAGCAGGAGCTATTTCCAGCCAAAAGAAGAAGAGGGAAGAGAGGAATGAATTTCGTGCTTAAGAAGCGTACATCCTTAAAGAAGATCATAACAAACAACTGCGCATCAGCTGACACATTTCCAATAATACCGAAAATAAGGAAAAGGATGAAGCTTGCAACCTCAGGTGTTGGAATAAATGTGAAGAACTCAGAGCGGCCTTTGCATTCTCTAAAGAGGAAATCGAGCTTTATTTCACCAGTCCCAGCCAAAAAGAAAAACCTTCTTATACGCAGCAAGAAGGCAAAGGAACAAAATTTGGAGAATCCTCCCAATTTATTCAAAAAAATTAAACCCGTAAAAAAGGAAAAAGTCAAGTTAAAACTGGCTTCCAAGAAGACTTGTAAAGTTATCCTAAGTTCGCCTGCCATAAGAATGGCGCCTGAAGTGTGCTTAAAAGTGACTTCGCGGTCGCCGTCCTATCACGGAGCTATCAAAACAAAGGTTTTGCCACCAAGAAAGGGCAGAGGACTTAAACTGGATGCAATAGTCCAAAAAATTACATCACCAAATCAGAAGAAACAAGGTGCTCTGATTGCAGGGTCTCTTTATACCGGGACAGTTGGTAACAATTTAATTGTTGCTTCTCAAGGCAAGGAGCTGAAAGATAATAGTTTAGTAATAGCCGATTCTGAAGCCAAGATGCTGACTCAGGATATGGTCCAAATTGATTCTCCAAAGTCGGAAGCTGAAATGCACACTGTTAGCTGTCGAGGTGGCAATAGATCCCTTAAAGGTAAACTTTACCACAAGAAAAAAGTCACTTCAGATTCTCTGCAGGGAGAATTTGGCACACAACCAGCTGCAAAACCAGAAGGCAACTGCATAGGTTCCAAAAAACTAAACGCCTTTCCTAAAGCAAAGCTCAGTCGAGGTAGGTCAAAAAGCACTTCCAAAATTGCTGTTAAAAAACTTCTAGCAGCTGCCCCTTCTGCTCTTCTGGCTTCAAAAGAAAAGTCTTCATCAGAAAACACCATGTTAACCAATAAATATCGAGCCAATGAGTGCAAAAAATTTGAAATCAAAGACGATTCTGCTATTCCTGAGGAAGTCGGGGAGGCACTGACACAAACCAGGGCAAGAAAAAAAACCAAGCATCCGACATTTAATGGCTACAACAAGAGGCAACGCAAGTGTTCCTCTCAAAACAAGTCAGCAAGTCAACCTCCTGGGAATAAGAGGAGAGGAAAGCGGCATAGCATTCCTCCCGTAACACCTAAAGAACCTGAAATCAAGTTGAAGTATGTTTCAGCTAAACCAGCGAGGGCAGAAAATAGAGTCCGGCTCTTCACACCGTACATTCAGGTCGAGAAAAAAAATACATTCACCACCATCTGTACCGTAATAAATACTGCAGGGGAAGAGACTCGGTTACTGAAGGAGAGAAGTGCCGCACACTCAGCCTCTCACTCCATCGCATTTGCCAACCAAGGAAGCCTGCCCTTTTCCTCTTGGATGCAGCTGGGACCTTTGGTGTGCAAATCAGTCAGCTCTGGGTGTCTTCTTTGTTGTTTGTGCCGTTGCCCGGCCAATTATAAAGACTTGGGCGACCTGTGTGGGCCTTACTACCCCATGGACTGTTTGCCTAACAAAAAATCCCGGCTGAAAGATAAAATAAAACCAGAGGACACAGACAAATCTCCCAAGGCCATAAATTCGCCTGGCGCAGAAGGTGGCGGTAAGCAGCCTTGTACAGACGGTGGAACCACTGACGTAGTCAAGCAGAATACGCTACGATCCAGTGCCCGTGGAATGCTCAGGAAGTTGCCCAGCTGTTACTGCTGCAGCAAAAAGGTGGAAGTTCCAGAGACTGAAAAACCCAAGAGACATCAGTGTGGCAAAGTGCCCGAGACACACTCTACAGAACCCGAAATGCAGGAGCACTGGGTGCATGAGGCCTGCGCCGTGTGGACCAGCGGGGTTTACCTGGTAGCTGGCAAACTGTACGGCATCCATGAAGCCATTCAGATGGCCACCTCAGTGGTGAGTGATTACATTTGTCACGTGTTAGTAATATCAAATAGCTTGTGTTAAAGTTATAGGCATTGCATGGCCATAGTTTGTGGAAACCTGACCTATACAGAGTTGTTGGACATCCCATTCCAATGTGCAAAGTAAGCAAGAGGAGAGATGACCTCATCATTTCTTTGGTTTGTCCGATCACAAGTAGGGTCGGAGAGGTGGCCAGTCTATTGTTTAAGAAAAGTTAGGTCACAAGGCTGGCTGTGTGATGGACAAGGCTAATTAAAACTCCATACTAAATGGAGAGAAATTCAAATTCTTTCATAGAACATTTCCCACATATGTGTTTCAAAAGTGTTTACTTTATTGTTGAAATATGTTTCTGTTTTATTCTTCCAGTGCAGGCATGCATGTAATTGACTGTGAAGGGCAACTTAAAACATGTTTGTACTTTATTAGTAAAGGCAGCTGTGTAGAAAAAGAAGGGCAAGGGTTATAGACTCTAAATTTGTAGAAGGTGTGACCGGCCTGGGTGTTATTCAGCACCTCTGAATATTGCTGAAACCGACACAGAGATTTATTTTCGCTAGCTTAGGTCCCAGATACAAACCAAATGTGGACCTGCACTGAAATCCAATGGGTTCTTTGGTGATCACAGTTTGTCATAGAGAAGAACAAAGGTCCCAAAAACAGTGCGGCGTTGTGGAAGGGGTAAAGATCAGAAATTGTTATGCCTTGGAACTTCAATATTTCTTTGTATCCTCCTCCAAAGTAATGGCTTCCAAAGGAACTCTTGCAATAATTTTCAGATCCCAGGGAAGCCTTGCTGAAATTAACTCATTGAGGGAAGAATTTGCCTTACATTTGGTGGTCGGTGAGAAGAAAGTCCCTGTTGGTGGTCAAAATGCCACCCTTAGGTAAAAGAACCATTGGTGTTGTGCCGCTGGCTCCGCCAACTGGTGTTGGCCATGGAACTATGGCCGCACCATCAGATGGGAGGCCAATCAGCCTCAGCTCCCTGCAAACTGGAGAAATGCTGGTAGAGGCGGGCTTCCCTAAAGTCTTCTTCAATGTTCTAAAACCACTTATCTGTGCAAGAGAAAAAAACACTCATCAGTCCAACTATAGAACCGTTCAATTTCTATTCTCACTTCCCATCTGTTCTTTATCAGAGATATTGATGTTCTTCCTACGTATCATTCTTGCATGTTAATAAGTTCCATGTTCTTCTTACCATGACCTTTATAAGACAAAGAGCATTGTACAAAAAATATTCATAACAGCCAATCAGAAATCACCATTCATAATTTCAACAGCTCTAAACCGATTGGGTTGTCGTATATCCACGTGCCTTACACTGCTCGATTTAGTGGTTGGTTGAAAATCCTCTTCTTTAGTTTTCATTACCAATAGCAAAGTCCCTGGCGGAAGAACTTTGAAAGCAGTCGGAGTGATCCCCCTGGGGGTGGGTCCCTGACAACCTGGGGAAGTGGGTTGTCCTCTGGCCTGGAAGATTGGTGATGGCAATCATGATCGAGAATAAGCAAACTCTTCTGAAGTTCCTAAGTAACCCAAAAATGGGGAAATTCCAGACAATCCCCCAAATCACCCTGACCCTTGCATCAGGATCACCCACTCCAATAAAACCGCAACCAACACCCCCTGATTTCACCCAGGAAGATTAATTCAAATGCTGTTATTTTATATTTTTTGGCTTATAATAAACGGCACACCCAGGCTGTATAAGTAATCATTTTATTTCTGGTCACCAGGCAACAACTGACATAACAAGGGAATTGTGCATCTCCCTGCACCTTTATAACATTTTTCAGTTATGTAATCAGCACATGAATCGGCAAGAATCATGCAGCTAAAATATAAAATGTGAAAAAAATCATAATAAGCTTAAAGCCGGTGTAAAATATGACCAGGGATGAGGTCATATCGTTTAGTCTATCGGTGACTGATTTGTAATGGGGAGTGGTTTGAGGGGTGGATGTTGGGGAGCGCTAAGGTTCTATTACCTCCAATCTGTGGGCAGCATGAAGAACTGCATTATTATATTCTGCCACCTACTGATAGTGAGTGGTTACTGCTGGTTGGAGGTTTTTCTAGCTGCAAATATTTATTTATTGGCTTTATTGGGTGCAGCGGGGAACGGATAAAACAAAGCTGTATCATTACTAAAAATAGAGGAGGGGGATGATATTGTCATTGGGACAGGAAATGAAATACCAGACAGGGGTTCTCATCCCTCTATTGCTATATACAGATCTTTAAAATCAAGTTTTTGGCTTGACACTTTATTCTTGCTTACACGCTGCTGCAGAAAGCAGAAAAGAACACGGTGTGACCTGTATATGTTGGCCTGTAAAGCGCAGATTAGGTGATTGCGTTCCTGATTTCTCAGACAAGTCCACACAGACACATTCTTCCCCCCGCTGAGGATTCCGGGTAGTGGCATGCAATAGCTGTGAATCATAACCTCGCATATGATTTTTCTTGCTGACCCCGTATAACCCCTGTAAGACATCGCCTGTTGCTGCAAACCCTGACTCTGTTTTCTGTTTTACAGCTCTGTCCCAAATGTCAAAAGCCCGGAGCCACCGTGGGCTGCAGCCACAAGGGTTGTGTCCAGTCCTACCACTACACGTGTGCCATGGAGGCAGGTGAGATGAACACACCACGCACCTGGAATGAACATGTCTGTATGGCTCATAATACACATATAATACACATATACACCGGTCAGCCAAATCATTAAATCCCATGACAGGTGAAGTGTTAATATTGGTGATCTGGTTAAAATGGTCCCTGACATGGGGTGGGATTTAGGAGGCAGCAAATCAACAGTCAGGAAAAATGGACAAGTGTAGGGATCTGGGTGACGAGAGCCAAATTGTGATGGCTGGACGATGGGTCGGAGCTTCTGCAAACTGTGGAGCAGTGGGGTGTTCCTGGTAAGCATTGGTAAGTATCTACCAAAGGGGTCCAAGTAAGCATAATCTGTAAACCAGGGACAGGGTTATCAGTGACCTAGCAGTCAGGAAAGAATGATGAGAGATAGGCCTGCAAGACTTAAGAAGGATATCATGGATGAACCTGGGTGATTCAGCAAACTTTAAATGGATCTGGCCCAGGATGGAAAACATTTGCCAACTAATAGCAAATGATTTTTAGGAAATACTTTGCAGGTTTGCTAGATCACACAGGATCTCCCATGATAGTCCATATTCTCCAGTCTTGGAGAGCTTTAATAAATCAGGTCCTTGGTCTTGTCTTTGCTGCCATATACTCATCATAGCCAGAACCTGCCTCCTGCTCCCCCGTAAGGAGGTTCACACATCCACTCTGTATTGTAATCCGTAATCAAAACAGCAAAAAACCCACATTTCATATTTTCCAACGCAGAATGACCTCACTAGATTTATATTCTTCCTGCATGTAAGAGGGCAGGCAGCCAAACAAAGCACAGCCGCTTCTGCTGTCATTTAGCACTGTAATAGCATCAATGTATTTCTCAGAAATTAAATTAGTTTTGCTGATCTGTGCATGAACTGTATAAGTTTCATCATCTCAAGGGGACAGATAGCCGGTCAACAGCAAGCATTTTATTTGGGTACTTTTATTTGGGTACAAAGAAAGTGAATGTGATATGATTGTGTATATCATATATCATATATATATATATATATAGATATTTTTGTAATACGTAAACTTTTTCTTTCAGGCTGCCTACTAAGTGAAGAGAACTTCTCATTAAGATGTCCTAAACACAAGGTAATACAGACCCATGGAAGCATTAAATGTTTCTTATATATCATATAACATAAAACTCTGCTCCTCGGGGGCGGTCCTACACACAGAACATCCTGTTCATTAATCCCACTGACACAAGGTGCAAGGTGACAAGGAGGGGGGACAGATGAGCTGGGGATGTCTCTCATTGGCCTTCTCACTATGTCCTGATTGGTTATTTTCTGTTAATAATGGGGTGGGTAGTATACAGGGTGTACTTTGGAGCAAAAACGCAAATTGAAAATTAAACATGAGAAGAATAAACATAGCAAATCCTTCCTGTGGGGTCCTGATGATTGCTGATCGGGTTGCTGATCTGGGAACCCCTGCTATAGAAGATCAGTTTTCAGGCACACCTACACAAGGGATGCTCTTTTTACAATCTGGTCTCTTTGACCAACACTAAATCATTTTTCATGCACATAATTTATTCTGTTATAAGATGTTTTAGATTCTGTAAAAGGATTTGCAACTCATCACTGCAGCTTACAGTTATAGCATAAAGCCTAATGATATGACGATTTACTGGGGATTTCTGCTCATTGGTGTCTGCTTGCAGTACCACTTTATGACCACACGGTGGCAGTTTTACTCAGTGTGACTGTGATATGGATTCCGCAATGCCACGGCAATTATCTGTACAGCCAAAAAAGACCATTATCCTAAAGGATCTGAGCATTTTCAAACAAAGGGCTCTTAGGATAACTTCTGCTAGTGCAGAGATTTTCTCCTAACAATTGTATTGCAAACAATATGGAGGCCATGGGATGGAGGTAAATGTGAAACTGCAAGGGGTACATTAGGTTTTTTTATTTTTTTTTTGGGGGGGGGGGCGAGTTAACAAAAGGGTCAAATGCATCCTACAATTTGTAAGTGGGGATTAGTGTTCACAGAGCTCTGACTTGCACTATCCTGCACTGCCCTTCTTGCCCGTTATAAATAAACTCTTGTCCGATTGGTCATAGGCAGAGCGCCATATTGTGTATCTACCAATCAGCTTTTGCGTTTATAACATTCACTAATTTTTCCTTTTTGATTCACCCTTTGCAGAGGCACCTGGTGTAACCATCCTAGAAGCTGACATCACTCATCACACCCGCGACCTTGTATTCACTCCTCCACACAGTCACCGCGCCCAGGGAAGGAGCAAGTCACTGTCATTGTATCCGCAGAGGAGTCGAGCTCTGCATCGCCCACGTGTGGATAGGGAAGGAATAGCAGGGACGTTGTGCACCCAGCGTTGGCGGGACAAGGGCATCAACAACAGGACAGGTGCTCCCATCGGCCACCTCAACTCCTATAAACCAGGAACAACGCCTAACAAAGGGGAAACGATTGGTTGTATCGGCACCGGTGACCTTGTCGAGTTTGATTGATGTGTGACTTCATACGGCGGCTACGCCTATCCTTATCAGAATCGTTGCGTGCGGTCGGAAGCTCATATTTGAACGAAGGTATCTTCCATGCGACATTTGTTTCCAAACTTACGCCACCTTACAAAGATCACATTATTCCCGAGACAAAAGCCGGGCCCCTGATTCTGTGGAGCCGACCGGGGGGAGTGCATTTCACTTCCTGGACAAGATGGCCACCATACGGCTACAACAGTGACTCTGCATCGCAAAGGGGATTTGTACGAGAGACAGATTACTGCCAAACGAAAAAGGTTTTTTTCTGTCTTTTTAGAATGTTTTACCCTCCACCACCCAGTTGCTGTTCATTCCGTGTACTAAAACGCCATCATTTGACCAATCACACAATCCCGTAGTTGTTATCTCAGTGTCTCAACTTTCTTCTTGGTTCGGCCATTCTGACTTTATTGCAGGGGCTCATTTCACTCCGTCGCCCTCTGCCAGGCTTATCCCGGTACTGCAGCGGAGGTAGATTGAGAGCCATCAGCCGACCCGAGCTAGCCGCAGGCACCAGCCCTGCTGTACATACAAAAAGTGTTTGAAGTACGGACAATGCCTCATTTTATGGTGTGTGTGTGTGTATATATGTGTATACATATGCATATATAATATATGAAGACTGTACATGTTTAACCCCATAGCTGCCGGGAGGCCTGCAAAAGCCCACAATGTGTTCTCTTATTTTTATTTTTTTTGCCAGCTCCTCCGGCAACTGAGGAGTTAAAGCTAGTGTTCTTTTTAGTAAAAATTGCTTCACACTGAAGAATGTGTGTACCAAGCTTTCTAAAAGATGTTTATTTTCTTTAAAAGAGGCTATTGGGAATGTCAATAAAATCTACAATGAACCGTTCGTATGTCTCTGTGTTAGGGGGGTTATGTGGAGCATTTGTAAAGGGGATCTGTCTCTTATACATGGAGAGAGAAGCCACTCCGTATGCAAGCCTTGTGTTTTTTTTAGTATTTTACGTTGAACATTTGGGAAGATATAAGTCCAATGTAGTGGGGAGGAATGTTGGACCTTTGCAAGGAGACCACAGCTTCCACTTAGAGGTCTTCTTTTACAGCATGCTGGAAGGGGATAGACTATTCTACTCGTACTGTAGCTGCTTTCAAATGGAAGCCAATTGCAAGGCTTTGCATGCTTTTTGTTTTCATGCATTTAAAAAAATTGACCTATAAATGTATTTTTTTTAATGCACTAAGTACAAGATTAGGATAAGTCTGTATGTTAAGCGGCATACACACGTGCAATAATTGTCGTTGGAAAGGATCTTTCACGATCCTTTCCAATGACTAGCACTGCACGATGCATGAACAAATGCTGTACATATGGCACCGTTCTGCTCTGTGCAGAGGGGGAGGACAGTGGAGCGGCACCCCGCTGCGGGCTCCCTTCCCCTATGATCGTTTGTCGTCCGTGGATCCGCCAGGACAATGGTTCAGACGATGGACCACTGGCACTGTACACACACATGTGTACGTAGTTTTCAATAGTTATCCTCTGCAGGACTATGACAAAGGGGGTTACCATCCTCTTTCCAGTGCTGCTCAGCTCTCTGAATTCCTGGGCATTTGGTTACATCGACTAAAGAAGGGGATAAGCCAAGCAGATCGCTGTTCCGCCTCTTCAGCAGAGATCATGTGACCACATACTTAGTCCTTTGGTCAGCATGTGGTCACATGATCTACTAAAGGTAAGAATTAACTAATCAGATCTTTGATCTTCCTCTTCAGCAGTGATCATGTGACCAGATACTTAGCCCCTAGGCCAGCACAGGAAATCCAGAGCAGAATTTTCTCCCAGAGAGCTCTGTTCTTCAGCTTTGCCCCCTTAACTTTTCATTCCATACATTATTGGAAGATTGATTTAGGTGTGAAATAAGGAAGAGTCAGGTTGAAAAGCAAAAAAACAATTTTTTATTTTTTTCCTTTGTATAAGAAAATTATAAATATCTTAATAAATCCTCTGTACAAAAAATGCTAAGAAAATAGGATCTGGAACAAAGCGATACAATCAGGACGATCCTTTCTCTGTGTTGGATGGTTTATATGGAGCCCTCCCTGAATCTCGCTATGACTTTGGAGAGATCACCACTGGCTGAAGCCAAAATCTGGAGACAAATGAAACCAACACTGATCCCAGCCCAATGTCTGGGGGGGTCTGGTGACCACTATCATCATTTGTTCCAGAATTTCAGAAACCGTTGACAATACTGTAGAGCAAGAAATCCATACGGGCTGTTGGATAAGTTGCTTTTAAGTTATTATTTCCATCGTAAGCCTGCTATTGGCTTCCTAAATCTGCCATGTACAGCCGTAGCTGTAGGGGATCTGATGAGGTTAAAGCAAAGAAATGGTAACCTGTGGATGAGTCAATCTGTATTTTTGGAAGTGTTTGGCTGATAAAGAGACCCTGTCCCTTGCTCATTTTTGTCCACACTCTAGGTTATGCTAAGACTTACAGTGCCTCAACAACACTCCTTCCTGGAACTGGAAGCTATGGTATCATCTCTCATATAACGTGTATGAGCCCAGACTGGCCACTAGACCTGGGCACTGTATCATAGAAGGGGGTCACATGCCCCCCTATACACATTGGCTATTATGCAGCTGCTGGCTCTGTTCTAAGGGTAGGAGAATCAGAGGATCGGTTCGTAAAAATACATTTCTTATTCCTGAATGGGCAAGATGACAGGTCCTCTTTTAGGAATTCCTACCCATCATTAGATGACCTCTATGACTCCAATGTTTAATGCCACTCCTGTTACCCTGATTGGAAAATACTGGGTGTTGTTGACAGAAAGATTGGCAGGGGAGCCATCTATAGGACCTTGAAGCTGCTTAGCAGAGTTGTCAGGATGAAAATCACCGGTTTGCTTTAAACCCAAAATAAGGCTTCCTCACCTACATACCTGTCTCTTTGAACTTCTGAAAGCTATATCAGGACAAGATCCTGGTTCTGTTCTGCATGTGCATGCAGCCATTATGCAGGCTACACCTAGCTGTGTGTGAGTTAAGAGGACCAATGATGTAGGTAAAGAGTACCTGTCACAAAAATAAATACTGATCTCAGGAGCTGCCAGGGTCATTATTTTACTCCAGACCACCATACTAGTTCTGATGTTCAGACATTTTATATGTCTCAGATCCCCCTCACTGTTCTGTAGCACTTACCCACTTTGACTCCATAGGTTCTATCAATAACTCACATGTCATTTACTAGGTAATATTTGCAGCAGGCCCACAGTTATTGAAGCACAACAAGGTGACATAAATGTGGAATGTTCTACACTCCTAGTCCTCATCCCTGTGGTAGGATCAGACCCCTCCATTTTCCAACATGCAGCACAGTAACCGCACACACGAGGCCACCAATGAAGCCTCTTCCACATTTACATTCATTTCTGAACCTTCCATAGCAATGGGCAAGCAAATCATCTCAATATATTCTATATGCATAACGATAGATTGAAGCTGTACTATTTGGATTTGTGATTATACTGTTTTCATGGTGGTGCAGCTGTGGCCTAGACACGCCGGCAGCAGATATTTCACAAAGCCTTTCCACAGAAAAAGTCCCACAGCAATCTGCAGCTTTATAACATCAGCTGACAGCTCCTCGCTCGGGTGAAGAGCAGCTAAAGCTTCCCATGTCTAGGCAACGGTTTCACTTTAAATGCTGTCCATGGAATGATGTGCAGCCATTAAAAAGAGGCCATTTCTCATTTTTTTTTGTTAGCGGTTTGATTTCAGCGTAGTCTGTAGAAGCGAATACTGGAGAGAAGATTTCCAGTGATCACTGGATTTGCAGAAGGTCCATTTGGCGGGAAGTTTTCCTAGCTGGAGGTGACAGCTGTGCTGCTGCCCAGCGTTAGGATGAACTGCTGACAGTCCTGCAGGGTGCGTTTGTCACCAAGCTTTTCTAGTGTCCGGGCAGCTTCGGCCAGCATGCCCACCCTCTGCCCCGGGGCAGACAGGAATGATGGCGGCAGGTAGCGGCACGCCAGGAGGAGGGCTTCAGCGTGCTCCCGGGTGGTTGGTGCGGCTTCTCGGGTGCCTGCTGGGAACACAGAAGCTGACAAGTCACGGACTGCTTCAGAATCGGAACATTTAGGCTTATTAAATCAATAAAAATAACCAAGCAAATTTATTGGTAGATTTACCAAAAACTATGTAATACAAGGGCCAAACTGACTGGATATGGATTGAATGGACTGATTAATTAGGCCCTTGCACTATATAGTTGTCGGTAGAAGTAATAAACCAAATGACCCCATTACAGTATTCACATCCACCCCACCATCCTGCACAAGTAAGCATAGTATACGGCAAAGAATGATCACATGACCAGGGGACTACATGTCCACTCATGCAGTTATAGGAAAGAACAGTGTGCTGGTCCATCAACCCTAACAATCTGCTGTCAATCAGTGGTGCTGGTTTAGACTTCTGGATTTCACAACTACTTGTGTAGTTTGGTGCATGGGGATTCTTCACACCGGGTCATAGCCCCAGGCTGGCATTCACTTAGAATGATGGTTATTGTACGGCTTCAGAAGTCCGTGTATGGCAGAAGAGCCACCCAGAAATGGAAAAACTAAGGGGAGCAAATACAAGAGTCATCAGACCTTGTAAATAATGTATTATACTGCTGAATGGCATTCGATGACCTATCTGTGGGGTTTTTGGTTCAGATGGGTTTTGTATTTCTATACAACTCAATGGCAATGCAAATCCAGCTTGAAGTAGCTGGACTGCAACAGTCATTGATCTCTGGAGCCATCAACACAAATCCTAAAGTAGACAGCATGTGTGGTCAAGCTTTAGGCAACAAGTGACTGTTTGGGCACCTCATTGAGTCACTAGAAAATGACATTTATATATCAAAGGATTTCATTTTGCCCCATAGGAGATGCTTAATAGGAAAATACCATCTATACAACCAAACTAAAATCAACTAAAGGTGTATATTTATATGTGAAGAACCTAAAACGGTTCAATGTGTGCACTGGCAACTATAACAACGAGTGATCTGTGCTATGACTTATAGAAAATCACACCAAGTACAAGGGCTGCATTCTGAATCCGTCATCTTTCCTTTGAGCGGTTAGCAGTCAATGATAAGTGCAGGAAAACAGGACAGGGATAGCAGATTCTGCTCCTGGCGCAGATCTGATGTGCAGTGCTGACATTTGTAAAAAGCTGGGTTAAAATTGTGCAAATGAAATATTACTTAGAAGTGCTGTGAGAGTGATTCTTGATCACTATAACAGATATATTTTATAAACTGACCGGTCCAACAGAACCAACACAGCGGTTCACAAACAGATTCCAGAGCTGGGATCCCACGACTGGCATCCACTAATACGGGAAGCTTAGTCTTGAGCAGAGGATCCCATTGCAGGAGAGGTGAGTATGCCTACGAGGATTACCTTACATAAGGGACAGTTACTTAGAAAAAGACAACATGACCAGTTCAGATGTCAGGCACAGAGGGAGAAGGAGTCTTATTGGTGTTGATTTTGAGGCCTTCACAACCTCGCAATTCAGTGGCTCCCAGTACTATTCCGGTTTCATTTCATGCCTCACCTTGGCCTCGGTTCCCACCACAAGGTCCTTCAGTTCAATGATCTTGTCATTGATGGAGGATCGGTAGCGCTTCTCGATGGCATTGTGTGCGGTACGTTTCTCTCCCTTGCTGTTCAACATGGCCATCTTTCCATTGACATTTATGCGGTTGATGGGCAGCTTGTCCGCGTCAACCATCACTGGCACCGTGGTCAATATGGTTCCTCCACTCACCAAGGCCTAGGGCAAAAATAAGTCAAATAGCATAGATAATAATTTACCATGAGGATAGGAGTGAACAAAAGCTCCTAGATTGTAAGCTCTTCAGGGCAGGGTCCTCTCCTCCTGTGCCACTGTCTGTATTTGTCTTTCATTTGCAACCCTTTTTTAATGTACAGCGCTGCGTAATATGTTGGCGCTATATAAATCCTGTTTGTTAATAATAATAACTGGTAAAGTAAAAAAATGTAATACTTTTGCATTCACATTTTACAGCAATTTGTGCTATAGGAGCTCTTCGAGTGATTGGACCAAATGGGCTAACCATGCCCACCCACCCTCAAACAAATCAATGGGCATTGTGCGCCAATGACCTTGTACCCAGTTCACTGGTCATCCTACCTTAGACCACCTATGGTACCTACTAATCACTGCCTACTAGGAACTCCGTGCACGTCCTGATGTTTGGGTGACTCCCCAAGTCTAGTCCTCTATCCTACTTTGGCCACCATCAAAGCCCCTCAGAACCTTATATTTGCCTATTTTTCTGTTTCCAACACATCCCCAATACCAAACTATTAACCGGTTGCCTAATATATCCCACCCCATGGTACCCTCCATCTCCAGATTTCTCTTCCTTCCAAAATGTTCACCTTCAGCTCCTGTAATGAGCTCCCCAAAAAGCTGAGGTGAGATTTCAGGCTGCCGGTTGTAAAGTGTTTGGTAGTTCTAGCTATGTCCTTGGATTTCAGAATGGAAAGAGAAATCTGGCTATTTATGGAAGCTGCTTAGTCTCTGTGTAACCCTAACACACCCTTGGTTGAGCTCAATCTCAGCCCCTCACCGGCATCTGCAGAGGAGTGGTCTGGATGGTCGTGGTGGTGGGTGACGTTTTGACGCCCGACATCATTGTTGCCTCCGTCTTCACCGCTGTAAGGACCAAAGAGTCAGCCTTGATAAAGTGAGGCTGGAGCAGAACCTGCGGGAGATTCGGATAGAAGTAAGGTTGAGGTTAATAAACAGAAACAATCCAACAGGGGGCGACCTCATAGAAAGAGCTCACTTACTGGAACTTGCTGGATTTGCTGGGCTACTGAAGCAGTGCTGGTAGCGGTGAGGAACTGCTGAGGAGAAATGCTTTGCGCGTGAATAGTCAGAGGCTGCTGGATCTGTGGGGAGACGTGCGTCTGCAGCGGCTGGGCAGGAACACTCTGGATTTTCTGAGCCTGTGGTGCGACGCTCTGCAAGGGCTGGCTTGCAATGTTCTGCAGCGGCTGGTTGGCCACGTTCTGTATGGGCTGACTTGCGACACTCTGCATGGGCTGACTCGCTGTGCTGTGTGGGGTGGAGACAACTTGTGTAGCTGGTGATTAAATAAAAAAACAAAAACAAATCAGTATTAGGCACCCAACAAGAAGATAAGGAGTTTAATAAAGTCAGATAAATAAAAGAAGAATTCTGATTGGTTGATAGGGTTTATTTATTTTTAAGCACACATTTCCTAAAGTAAGAAATTGAGAAAAATGGAAAAGTAAGAAATGGAGAAAATGGAATCCCCCCACCTGTTCTGATAGATCTCAATATCTGCAGATGGAGGGGGGAGGGGTCTGATTGTGAGTTACACAGTATGAACCAATAGGAAGGTGAATCTGGTGGTGACCCCCTAACTTCAGAAGTTTAACTGGGCATCACATGACTGCAGCAGCCAATCCAAGGGCTTTGAGGTGGCACCCATAACCGTCTATCATTGCCCCCTACTACTGGGTGCCTACCAGGGCACCTAAAGGGCAATATCCAAATGCCCCTTTTACAGGTACCAGGTGTATTAAAGTGGCCCCTATTAGAGTGCCCAGTTTACATTCTTCTTCTTGGTAGTAGTTACCTGTATCAGTGTTCTGCCCTTGGTATCCAGACACCGATTGGTTATTAAACTGAGGCTGCACCAAGCTCTGCCGGAACGCTATGCCCTGCAGATGCTGCGTTGTGGGAGGGGCCTGTAGCTTAGGCGCAGCGTGCTGTGGGGTGGGGCAGATCTGCATGGGCTCATCCTTCACCATACTCTGTAGGCCGAGCTTCAGCTGCTGCATAAGATTGTCTTTGGGTGGGGTGGCGGCCGGCTGGTTGTGGAAGCCTGGAGTAGACAGCGGAAACAGCTTCATGGGGGTGGAGGCGGTGGGCGCAGCCAGTAACCCCTCCAAGGAGCTGAGGGCGCCCCCTTCTGCGAGGTCCACATTGGGAACGGGGTCCTGGGCCGGGACGCTGGCTGCTCCGAACGGTGCATCGAAGAACCCAAAATCATTGTCATTGTTGTTGATGAGCTGGAGCATATCTGGAGGGGGAGAAACAATTATCATTAAATATCACAGAGGGGCAAATTTATTTATGCATTCTGCAGAGGAAGCAGAAATGAAACAGTGGGCTCTCCGCAAAGGTCCAACAAACCCCAAGTACAAAGGCCTGTTCAATTTCCACATGCTGCAGAGAAGGATTTTTGTTCTCGCTGGGTGGAAGCAGTGGTCTCTCTGCAGAGTTCCAACATACCCTGAGTACATAGGCCTGTCCCTGACAAACACATTGGAGATAAGGAGCTCTGATGTGTAGGTGAAAGCAGTGGTTTCTCTGCAGAGCTTTAACATTACCCAAGTTCATAAGTCTACCCCCTGTCAAACATGTTGCAGAGAAGGATCCTTAATTTCCAAGTGGACGCAATGGTCTCTCGGCAAAGTTCCAACAAACCCCAAAATTATAAACCAGGTCCTTGATAACATGCTGCAGAAAAGGACCCTTGATCCCTGGGTGGAAGCAGTTGTTTCTCTGCAGTGCTCCAACATACCCCAAGCACATAAGCCTTCCCCCTGATAACATGTTGCACAGAATAACCATTGATTTCTGGGTGGAAGCAGTGGTCTTTCTGCAAAGGGCAACCTACCCCAAACCTTTCCCTATTAACATGCTAAAGAAAAAGCACTCCTAACCACTGGGTGGAAACAGGGGTTTCTCTGCAGAGCTCCAACATACTCTGAGGACATTATGCAGCAAAGAAGGACCCTTGATCTCTGGGTTGAAGAAGTGGTCTCCCCCGCAGAGCTCCAAAATACCCTGAGTACATAAGCCTGTTCCTTGGCAACATGCTGAAGAAAGACCTTTCATCTCCAAGTGAACTCTGCGGTCTCTCTGTAGAGATCCACCACACCCTCAACTAAGTCAGAATCTTCAGATCAGCAGGGAACAGAATTATACAACCTGCAGAGTTTTAGTTGTGATTCAGCAGGAGGGCAATTCAGACCTCTGCAGAGTGATTACTGCTTCCACACAAAAAACAAGGGTCCTTCCCTGCGGCATGCTGGTAAGGATATAGACCTACATACACAGAGTTGCTGAGTGATCACTGCTTCCATCCAGAGACCAGGGGGTCATTTCCTGCAGCATGCTGGCAATGGACAGGCTTATATACTTAGGGTACATTGGACCTCTGCAGAGAAATGACTGCTTCCACATCAGAGATCTGCAGCACAGGACAGGCTTTTCTACTCGGGCTCTGGCTAATAAGAAACCTAAAACTCCCAAACCTTTTGTTTTAATGCATAAGGAATATTTGGAACGGATTCAGAAGGCCTAAGAGAAGGGTGACAACCCCCATCATGTACCTATGGCTTCCTGTGTCCCTGGAAGTAGAGGAAAGGTGTAGTGCACCTTTAAGTCCTGCAGGGGGAGCCCGTAAACCCATAAAGGTCATCTCCAGAATTAAAGCCTTTCCCCTTCATCAGGGTTGGAGGGATCCTGAGGGCTCATTTGCATGATTGGTTCAGATACTGATCCCCAATTCCCTGATGAAGAGGGGCGCCTTTGAACCCCTGAAACGCGTTGGATGACATAAAACTCTTCAATCTGGATTTTCTATGTTCTGCACACCCAGCAATAAACCTCAATAGGGGTTACAACCCTCCCAGACCCTCAGCTTGAATCAGACCTTCACTTCCCCATCTGAAGCCGCTGCTTCCTGCTCATTGGCTTAGCTCAGTGATTGAGCTTTACCATTCCTCTCTGCCCCCAACCAACCAGAGACGGTGACACAACTTTCCATATCTGCAGCTACTCAGCATACGCTGCGTAATCTGACCTACAGAACGCCATCAGGGTGATCAATCTCTGAATGTGAAAATATGGAACAGCAAAACTGCAATTCCAAACACAAGAATATGGATTGGTCTGCACCAAATCCCCAGCTAGAATTTATTGGATCGTGTAATAAACGCATTATGGAATATGCACAGTCAGCATTCCATTGTATATGAGAACCCCCCCCCTCCCGTGGGAATGCCTTCTGGATGAAAATCGATTCTTAGATCACACAGACTCAGCACTTTTTACATTTTTGATTGGCTCTATTTTTACAGAAACTAATTTACCGGATCTGCACGACCGGTTTTATGCAGGGCCGCCACACACGTAGAATTTGGTGTGCGAATGCAAGGAAGCGATCATTAAAAACATCAAAACAATCGATAAAAACTAAATCAAATCGCTTTAATTGATCGGAATTATTGGAAATTTGGAAGTAATAATATTCCACAGCCAATCACGTTGCAGGAGCGAAAAAATTGATTGTTTAACTGACCAATCAGAGGATTTGTATTTGATTGCAATTGCAATTGCCAATGCCAATGATGCGATATACTTGGAATGAAACTAAAAAACATTGCATTGCATGAAAAGTTAGATCAGACGCTGGCGTGTCTTACTATTGTACAACGCTACAGCATATGTGTCATACAATCTATGGAGTAACCTGAAGCTCGCCATACACGTGTCGATCAATCAAAGCGATAGGAATGGCGATCAGATTTTTTGGGCGCAATCATCATTTTATTGGATATAATTGTGAAAGGGGTCACAATACTGATCGCATATCGTTGTTTCGAATACTTTTAGGGAACAATCGATTGTTACGATCGCAATATAAATGGAGGAGAAATAAAAAAATCGCATGTAGCCAACCACAGGTTTCCCAGCAGATAAAAGTCTGCCAAGCAATGAAATCTCCTCCCAAATCACAGCAGATTCTCACACTTCCATCACTTATTTCCCAAACTTGCAACATTGTATACAGTGCAAGCTCCGCCCCTTTATCATGGGAAAATAGGATTCTGCTTTCAATTTTCTGCAAAACGTGCTTAGTTGGCGATAATCGAGGATTGTTCTGCACCCAAAACGATCGAAGAACAAAATCAATTTTTACCAAATCGGATTTGAAGCGGTTAAAAATCTGATTGCTATAGGACGCTAATTCGCTTTGGTTAGTATTGTACCTTCAAAAGTGCACTCCATGAGTAAGTAGGGGGGCATGAGAGCCCGATGCCCAGAAAACGCGGAGTCGCTCCAGCCCTAAGAGCTGACACTCCAACTCCGTGTAGAGAAATGGAGATGTGTTAGATATGGGGATAGTGAATTTTGTGTATCCCTCTCTTAATTTCCCACACCCTCCCCATCCCTCCACCTCTTCTAGCAGTTCCACCTCTGCTGGAAGGAGCTTGAACAAAGGAGGGGGGGACACAGACTGAATCAGAGCTCACAGATGAGGTGACTGCTGACAGCCAATCAGAGAGAGGGAAAGGAGCCAGCCCAGCCTGGCCATAGACAGAGTAAGAACCAGCCTAGTCTCCCAAGGTTACTCTAGTTCAGTGGCCCTGCCTCCTCCTCCTGAGGGTTATTATAGGGCATTGACAGGCCAACTAACGATTGCAATGCTAATATAGATCGCTTGAGGGCTGTGCTGCGCTACTGCACAGGACGGCGATACACCAAAGCCGTCTGAAAGCGTTGCAATGGGAATTCGGCTTGAAAAGAACGTTCCACAACATTGACAACACATCCCTTAGTGTTGAACTTGATGGACTTTTGTCTTTTTTGAACCTGACATACTATGTAACACATTCACTATTTGCAAGGGGGATCATTTCTCAAGTGTAAGGGCTACAGAACACCCCCCCCCCCCCCCCCCATGTTCAGTAGAAGAGAAGAGGTCCTTCTTCACTACAAGAAACTAAGAAAGCAAGGTTCAATTCCGACCCATACCCACCTTACTAAGAACGTATATGTGTCCCCATTGAGGATATGTCACATTGCTTCCTGTCCTGAGAGTAGGTAGAAAAGGAAGGGTCACCAATGGCATTAAAAACCTAATTGGACCTCTATAATTTTACAGCAGACACCAGGTACTAATAAGGTGATTTGGTAATGTTGACCTATGGATATATAAATGTGTGTCAATGACAGGTCCGCTTTACTAAGCCGTCACTGGCTGCCCATAGTTCACTGGCCATTCACTTGCCTTGTCTGACCCGATCACATCACCAGTATTTACTTCTACCATTTGCCGATAATCTTTAGGCTGGGTGATCATTACAAGTGTGAGGAAGGGAATGCACAATTCTGGAATGAAGAATGCGGCTTGACCACTTGCCATGGACGGCGACATTCTTGTATAAGAAACCAGTGTATGTGGGAAGGGTGCAGACATTTTGTCAGCCCATTCAATATAGGTGAAAGGCTACGTTGAAGGCCGACGATGCAGGTTGTATAATGGAGGTTGTCCGACGTTTCAGAGATCCAGAGGAGGCCAATAAACAAAACCATGCCATGAGAAGTTTGATGGCAGCCGTTACTGGCCTCCGGTGACCTGGAACTGGTGCCCCTTGGCAGGTTTATCCAATGGCTTCAATATTGGCATGGGTGAAGGTCAATGACTAGTTCTATGCTTGTTCTGTTTTATGGACTAGGAATGGCCAAAGATGTCTTCTCCTTATAATATCCTCAAAGGTTCCAGAGATGTTTCTCACCTTCTCCACCACCATGGTGACTTATCTGTATGGCACCAACCTTAAGGTCAATCAGCAATACCCCAATGACCCCTCTCAAAATGTCATGCTTGACCACAGAGGACAACACTGGCCTCTTACCTACCATCTCTGGTCCATTACCTATATGTGGTGGCCATGGTCCTCGTCTACTTGCAGGAGCCTTTCTCTCCAATCATGTAGCTCTATTGAAGCCAGTATAGGAGAAGAGGGGGCTGAAATAGTGGCCTCTTTGATCACTTAAGTTAGATAGGGGTCACAATTAAGGCAAGACCTGCTACCTATACTATGGAACCAGTTCATGGCATATGGGACAGGTGGTCCACTTTAGCTTTAAATGCTCCAGGTCTTTGTCCTACCACTGGCTTCCCCAACCCTCTGTTGATTTGTCAACCATAGGCTGGCAACCTGCGGAATTGTTGTGCTGCCCCACACCCCACTGCTTTATTTTGTAGCAGTCTGAGGTCATTTTACTGCTGGACCTATAAACAAAAGCCATGTTTGGGCACACGAAGCCTTTCTGGACGTTTCCAGTCAGGAGAACCTGGCTCTGCAAAGTTATTGTCATGGGGGTACCTGAGATAAACAACATGGTGATGAGTGCCAGGCTTTTGTGGCACCGGAGTCTCCTGAATCAGCAGAAGCGGCTGAGCAAAAGGCTGCGTGTGACAGAAAAATAATCACCGGGGAGGTGAAGGCTTCTTAGTAGCTTCATGGAGCGTGAAGAGAGATTGGGGACAACATCCCAATTGCTTGGTTATTCCACAACTGCACATACACCTGGCCCCCATACTGGGTAAACTTCCAGGGGTCCTCACCCCCATGTCTAAAAGTTCCAGCACTGTGAAAGTCAAGCTCTTTTGATCGGGGGTGGGTATAGAAGTATCCCATGTCTGTCCTGATGGCAGGCCCTGAAAAGCCGGAAGTTGCCGGAACAGGTCTGGAAGATTTCCAGTTGGCCTATTCCAACTTCCTAAAGTTACTAGAACAAGATCCAGGGACACCTGGGCATGCTCAATGGTGCAGGAACCCCCTAAAAATGCCACCTACACTGTGCCCAACAAAGAGAAGAAACCCCATGTAAGCTCCTTGCCCCATGTGTCAAAGCAACCAATCACCAGCTGTGCCAGGTGAGAAGAATGGAGCTCCTCCATACTGGGAAGTACCAGGTATTTCAGAAGAATGGAAGAACAAAGAGTAATGTGCGGAGATTAAAGTGAAGCAACTCTTACTTCCTCTTCGGTGTCACCAGAATAGAAAGTATGGATAGGAGAGCCCTAGATAGGAGTAAAAAGCCGTCAGAGGTTCTAATCCTTCACCCACTCAAAGATAAAGTGATTGTAATGCATTGCTTTGGGAATTCACTCGTTCACTGCCATTGTGTAAAATAATACAATGTTCTCTTCTTGGCCATCCCTGCAGCAATGCAACTGCATGCAGCCCCCTTTAACCTCACAAACAAAATCTACGTGGAGTAAGAAAGAGAGAAGCCCAAAGTAGCAATACATATTGAAGCCAGGAGATAAGGATGACAGCCAGGCAGCTGGCATTTTCAGAAGCAAAGTCGTATGCGTTGGCACTACATGTACTAAGAGTCACAGCACCGGTGAGTTAGAGACCCCACTGGGCATATTAGCGTGGCTAGAAATCACCTTCAGGGAAACCTTGCAAGGTGGTGTAGCCACCCTTAGGGTGGAAATGAAAAACTTCAGAATGGTATAAAGGGAGCTTAAAAAAGGATCAATAGAATCAAACCTATCATGAATTAAACAAACAAAATGCAATACACGAATAATAAATTACGAAAAGCTGAAAAAATAAATTAAACGTAATAAATGAATGTAAACTGGACAAAAAAAGGAAACGTTAAAATCTTCTCAGTTCTCCCTTTTTTTGCATAGCTACATCAAGCAGCAGTAACTCTGCACTGGAACTAAGGCACTGACCGACAGTAACCTCGCATAGCGTCACATGGGAGGCGTGGCTTCAACCAGGAACCCTAGCAAGCCTGTGGGAACCTACAATAGATGGGAGCACATGGGGGAAAGATATCAACAGGGCACAGATGGGCTATTTTTTTTTTTATTACTCCAGCCATGAGGAAGGAGCAAATGGCCCCACGCTTACACGTGTTGGAGCGAGCGAAAAAACTAATAAAAATCAAAAAAGCAGGCGCAAATACAGTTTCAAGTGAAACCCAAAAGTTGTAAACCCGTGCCTTTTATTATTAATAATAAATAGGATCTACATAGCACCAACATATTACACAGCGCTGAACAGATCGACCAGGGGGTTCGCCGAATGTTGCGGGACTATAAATCCCAGCTAAGAGAAGATGACACGGTCCTACAATGAGCCTGAAATAAACCGTCTTCATCCATCACATTGGCGAAGATGCCAATTTTCAGTCCCTGGTCTACTGTTTTTAAAAAAAATTTGTACCACTAGTTGTAAAATTTTTGAAAGTGTAAAATTCCTTTAAAAAGTCATATTTAGGGCGACGTCAGGGCTCGACGTAAACGCGCCACTTCAGAAGCAAAGTGTCCTTGGAAGTAATCTCAGATGGTTGACAGTTTGGGATTATCAAACAAGGATACTTTGTTTCCAGTTGGCCAATTCCCAATGTTACTATAACAAGATCCAGGGACACCTGGGCATGGTGAGAGGTGCAGAAGCCCACCAAAAATGCCACCCAGCGGGGGCACTAGCCCTGCCAACCTGATTACACCACCTAAGGCACACTATGGTTATTTCAAGGGAACGTGCAGGGGTCACCCACCATCGATGTCGCTCAGAAGGGCCGTGTCGATGTCATTGCTCTCGTGGAGGCACAATGATGGGTCCAGGTGGTCCAAGGAGCTGTCATCAAATGCCAAACCGTTCATCTTGACAGTTATTCCTTCTTCTTTTAAAATGCTGCTTTTCTTCCTAGGGTTGGCATGGGGCTTATTCCCATAAAAGTCCTTCCAGTATCAGGGCTTGTTATTGTTTAAGGGGGGGATCTCATGTCAATGCCCCCCCATAGCTCCAGCAGGGAAGTTCAGTACAAAACTGCAGGCGCTGCTCTCCTCCTGCTTGCTGAGGGTATGGGCGGAGCCTGCTGAGTGCTATCCCTGCCTACTAAACCCAAGCAACACCCCCTGCATCCTGAACACACCCCTGATATCCTGGACTGTCCCCCCCTTCCTGCATTCAAGCCTAGTGTGTCTCTTTCTGCAGGCTTGAGAGTTAACCCCTTAGCTACCAGACATCTCATGCTTGGAAACTCTACTGCATGCCTAACCAATCACAATTTTTTCCTTTAAAAGGAAATGATACATTGTATCCATGGATTATATATTTAAAGGGAAATGATACATTGAATCCATGAATTATATCTATAGTATTGTTATTGCATCAGTTTGGGTTGTCAGATTTTGCTTGCACAGGTTGTGTTTAGCATAGGAATGCAGCACAGCTCACACACACAAGCTGGGTCTACTATGTTTTACCTGTAACGCAAACAGATTTCAATAGCACCTGCTGTGTCCAATGCAGATTTCACACTTTGCAAAAATAGTAAAGGAAATCTGCAAAAATGCAATTGAAATGCGCTTTAACAAACCCCACTTGCTGATAAAGCGACCATCATATATGCATATTTATATATTTTACAGTTAGCCTCCTTACCAAAAGAATGCTGAGCTAAAATTTTATTAGGGCCATGTTAGAGTCACTTTTACCTCCCAATTGCCCCTGATTTTAGGAATTGTCCCTTTTCATAAATCCTAACTATTCTTGATTGGAGGGACTGCCCTCCTTCATACCTCCCAACTCTCTCTGATTTGGATGGACTGTCCCTCTTCATACCCCACAACTGTCTCTGATTGGAGAGACTCTGTCTCTTCATATCTCCCAACTGCCCCTGATTTGGAGTGCTTTTCCTCTTCATACCTCCCAACTGCCCAATTTGGAGGGACTATCCATCTTCATACCATCCAACTGTCTCTGATTTTGAAGAACTGTCCCTCTTCATACCTAACAACTGCCCCTGATTTGGAGGGGCTTTTCCTCTTCATACCTCCCAACTACCCCTGATTTGGAGGGACTGCCCCTCTTCATACCTTCTAACTTTAGATGCAACACCTAAAAAAAAAAAAAAAAAAAGGTGCAGCACCACCCACTAATTCTCAGTCCAGAATGAATGGGAGCGTAAAGCGTCCCAGGATACCTACGTCAGGCATCCCAGGAGGCTCTTGGGAGCTCCTTCTACTTGAGCAGAAGGAGCCTTTTTGCTCAAAAAGGAAAATTTGACGATCTCACATATGCGCAGTGAGATTGGCAAATTTTTCATCCTACGTCACCAGATCTCGCGCCTAGGACAGGTGACGTAGGATGAAGAACCAGGAAGAAAAGACGAAGAGGTGCACATAGCGCCGGCTCCAGGAGAATTGTCGGGACGACGTGGGACCCGATTCCGGACACCCCCGGATTGATCGGTCTGCCCTGCAGGATTGAAGATGTGTTTTTGTTTTTTGAGTATAGTTCCTCTTTAAGGATCTCGGTGGAATGGAGTGAAGTGTAACCTGGGTGCTCTAGGGAATCAATGGCCGCGTGATTCAGTTGGGCCTTTGTATATACAATTGAAGGGTTATTTCAGAGCAGACACTTTGATAAATAAGCTCCATTGTGGCCTTTCACAGTTCCTGTAAAGTGATTGACCGCCATCAGTAATGTATGACTGCAGACAGCAAACAATTGGCCAGGGTCATGTATAGCTATTTACTATTAATCTTTAACCAAGATTTCATTACATAACCCCCATATCAGATAATGACCTGGAAGCAAAATAAACTCAATATGTTTCCATATATATCCTCTTATCACCTCACCAGGCAGCTCAGGATACATTGAGAAAACACTTAACAGCAGGACATAGATATTTATATGGCCTACCCCTGTTTTAAAGGGGTCAAAGGAAGTGGGGGGGTATAAAGAGGACCTGTCATTAGATATATAAGTTATGGGTAGGGGAAACACTTCCAGGTATTTACAAATTCCTTGTGACAACGCCATTTAGCTTTTCTATCTAGGAAACCCTGTTGCTCGTCACCTACCGTACTTCTTGAACTTCCTGTCATGTGATAATGAGTCAGGTGACCTTACGTACCCGGAAGTACAGAGTAAACCTGGGCACAACGAAAATGAACCTGCGTTTTGCCCTAAACAAAACACACACACGCATATATATAAAAAAAATATATATATATATAAATGTAAAGGTCTATATATATATAGGTAGATAGATAGATATCCCATGGTTGCTAGGTAACCTTCGTCCGTCTTGTCTCTCAGCAGTGTGGCACTGTTAGGGTTAAATCTTCCTGTCATTCAACTGGCTCCTCCCACTGCCATATAAGGAAAGTCCATGAATCTCAAAACATACACGCGACAGCTCCTGGTAACCCAAACTTAGTCATGAATATTCACCGAAGCATAATATCCTTCTGACCAATCAGCAGCGCGAGGGCGCGGCCACGTCTGCAGGCTTGGTTGAGCGCACAAAAGGGGAAAACCCCGCCTGTAGAACGAGTAGCTTCGTCCAATGGGAATGCTGATAGCGAGTGGGGTGAGGCCGCGTCACACACGCCGTGCTCTGGTTACATCATGTGGCTCTCTAAGGAGTTTTACTCGTTGGTCACATGGTTCTCCTGCTTCGGATTCCTCCGCCAACGCTCGGGAGGGTGGAAATTTGTGTTTGTTTGGAAGGCAGCCTGTTTCCAGTGTTGTGTTATAACAAGAACATGGCTGCATGGGGGCTGGGTGTCCCTATAACAATTTTAATTATTTTATTATATTTATTGCACTAGCCTAATAATAAATAAGGACCAATTAAAATTTAATTTTTGACATTGTTAGGAATCCAAAGACCTGTATTGACCTTCAAATGCAGAGTCAAAAGTTTTCTTTAGGATATAGTGTGGAAAAGTTAGCAAAAAAGTTTGTTTTCATGGCTGTCTGTGTCCCCACTGTGGGGATTCACCCCTCTGTGGGTCCCAGTGACCACTGTCATGGAAAAGGAAAATCCAAAAATGAACCCAAACAAGGGAGAAATCCTCCTAAGGGGATATCGGGTGCGGTGACAAGGATTCATTTTGGAGTGATTTCCAGTTGTGCCAAGGGTAAACAAAGCGAAGGTAAATTTCCCAGCAGACTGGAGACATTGTACAGGAAAGGGTCAGAGACTGCGGCCGTAGCCCAGGAGGGGGTTAGAGACTGCGGTTTGTGTTTAGTGTCCACATCCCTATACACAAACTGTTACACTTGACATCTCTATTTGTGTCTGACCATAATCACTGCATTCATCTCTAACCTGGCTCATTTTTGTTTTTTTTAACCTTTTACTTTTCTGAAAAACCACCGCCAGCTGCACCCCTAAGACCTGAGACTGGCACCCCTGGTTGTGTTCGGTTCCCGTCACCTGATGCCTGTGGACACTGTTGGTTGGCTAATAAGTGCAAATTTTATCATGTGACAAAATGCAGAAAAGGCACTATAGGCAGACAGATGACCTATACAGTAAGCAGAAACTCATTACAGATGTGTGATAGCAGTAGCTGGCAAAGTCCAGCACCGATAAGATTGCATTAACGACACACTTATCAATTCCGATATAACATCTCTATACTTACACGTGTGTGTACGTGCGATAAATACTACGCGTCAGGTTCTTATTCCATTTATATTTTGAAGGGTGATATACATTCATATAGGCATACGTTAAATTATTCACCTTCCTTGTGTTTCCCCAGAAGACACCCCCAAAGTGTTGGACTCCCCTGTCCGAGCTCCTCCCCAAAGTGTTGGACTCCCCAGACCCAGCTCCTCCCCAAAGTTTTGGACTTTCCTGTCCCAGTTCCTCCCCAAAGTGGTGGACTACCTTGTCCCAGGTCCTTGCCTGTCCCAGGTACTCCCCAAAATGTTGGACTCCCCAGTCCCAGCTCCTCTTCAAAGTTTTGGATGTTGTTCCAGGTCCTCCCCTGTCCCACGTACTCCCCTAAATGTTGGAGTCCTCATTCCTAGCTCCTCTCCAAAGTGTTGGACTCCCCTGTCCGAGCTCCTCCCCAAAGTGTGGAACTCCCCTGTCCCAGCTCCTCCCCAAAGTGTTGGACTCCCCAGTCCCAGCTCCTCCCCAAAGTTTTGGACTCTGTTGTTCCAGGTCCTCCCCTGTCCCACATACTCCCCTAAATGTTGGACTCCTCACTCCTAGCTCCTCTCCAAAGTGTTGGACTCCCCTGTCCGAGCTCCTCCCATGGGTATGTGGTGCAGCCCATGGCCAGTGGTCCCCTACATCTGTGCATGTTTGGGAAAATCCCATCCATTCCTATGGAGGGGATGCCTATCGTTAACATTTACTAACATCTCAATAGATTTTTTTTTTTTGGTGGGGGAGGGGGCATGCACATTAAAAGTAGGGGGCCAACTCAGACAAGGCTAATAGCAGCTGTACAGCAACCCATGGCCCACATATAGTGGACAGGACAAGAATGAGGACTGACAAATACAAGATTTTTAGGAGGTTCCTAGGAGCTGGAGGTAGTTTAAAAAATTATATTCTTAATAATAAACAGGATTTATATAGCACCAACATATTACATAGTGCTGTACAATAAATAAGGGTTGTCACAGATAGTGACACAGAAAGAGAGGGCCCTGCCCTGAAGAGCTTACAATCCAGGCTATGAAAGTATAGTTCTCTTTTAGAGCTGCAATGAACCACAACGCTACTGCAAGATCAACCATGGTCTCAGCCACTCCCATTAAAGTGAATAGGAGTGGTTGGGAACCATTTTTTGCACCTGGCTTAAGCATATTGCAACACGGTTCCAGAAATCGTCAAGTCTCTTTTGGCCTGCGTGGTTGCTTAGGAAAGAACTGCACTGCATGCAGATATGTTACCGGTTGGACAGTTTGCTGCCCCCCGGGACACAGCAGCAGTTTGCTATGCAACCAACTATGCGGATTTTCACCACAACCTTTAGGTTTTTATAAGGATATAGCTGATTTTTGTAAGAGTGCAGATTTAGTTTTAAGGGTAAAGGGGCAAACTTGCCAACTGCTCAGTGCCCACCTTCTCCATCGACCAAACTACCAAAATAGCAGAGGGGCAGGGAACTGGAATGCTATGCTTTAGGGCTCTCGTTTATTTTTGCCCAGTGCCCAATTTTATTTAAAACCATTCCTGCTAGGGTTGGCGGGTCAGGGTAACATGAAGACTGATGTAAGAACATCCTACGATTCGGCATCACAAATCAGACCCACGGTAAACTGCAGCTTTTTGCCACAGGCCCAACTTCAGTCCCATCCACTCCCATTCATATAAATAGGAAAGATTGGGAATCACTTTTTGTACGAGGCTGCAGCAGATCACGGTGTGTCCAGAAAGTGACAAGTTTCTTTGTCTGCGCAGTTGCTTTTGGAAAAAGCCTAACACATGCAAATGTGTTACCTGCGGTGTTGTTTGCTGCTACACTACAGCAGTTTACTATGCAAACCATTCTTGCAAACCTTTGAGGTGAGGTTGGTCAACATGAAGACTGATGTGGATAGAGTGATGTAAGAAGAATGTCCTACAATGGGCACCACAGAACAGACACTCAGCTAGCTCACTCACCTGCTACTATGGTGTCAACCCAAAATTGACCAAATTGCTGTTGAATCCTTGCTGCTATGGCCAACAAGAAAGTGGCATTGCTGTGGACAGCAATGTGGGTCTGAAGTTAGCACCTTTGCAGCGCTAGGTCCCAGGCTTGAATATCGGCCAGGACAATATTTGCATGGAGTTTGCAAGTTCTTCCCAGTGGTTGCATGGGTACTCCGGTTTCCTCCCACATTCCAAAAACATGCACAGTTAGGTTAATTGGCTTCACCTAAAATTGACCTTAGACTATGGTAATGGCATATGACTATGGTAGGGAGATTAGATTGTGAGCCCCTTCAAGGGACAGCTAGTCACATGACTATGGACTTTGTAAAGCACTGTGCAATATGTGTAATGTGCAATATAAATTCTGTGTAATAGTAATAATATTTGCATTTCATTAGTCTTACATACTTAGGTTGAAAATAGAAAATTCAACCACTTAAGAAATAAACATCCCAGATATAAAACCTCATGGACATGATCCTGATCCAGAGGAAAAATACAGATCTAGAAATCATCCAGCTTTTTCTTAAGACAATCTATAGTAGTTGCTAAAACTACTTCCTGAGGGAGCCGATTCCAAATTTTTCACAGACCTTACAGTGAAGAATCCCTTCCTTATCCGGAGCTTAAACTTCTTTTCCTCCGGACGCCAAGAGCGCCCCCTTTTGCTTTGTAATTACCAATGTATTTCTAATTTGCCCCCCTTTTTAAAATAAAAAAATGAATAATTGTGACAATCCGATATCTTGTTACCGTTTTATTTTATGTACTCATACATATTGTGACTACAGTAGTACGTTTCAGCAAAACAAAACTGCTTCTTAGTAGACAGACATACATGGGAGGGAAGAGGGGAGAATGATTTCTAATGACAAAGAACTCTCTAAAATATTTATAGTCTTCCACAGCTTAAAAATTAAGATACACAGAAGAAAACATGTTGCAACAAATAAATACTTTCCTCTTAACATTAAGAATCTACAATTAGTGTTTGCATGTATAAAATATAAAATAATTTAAGATAAAATATACATGGTAGCTTGGTATTGGGGGGGGGACGGAGCTGAGATGGCAGCCTGGCAGTGCCAAGACAAGGATGGATTTACACTCCATTATCAGCAGTGGCGGACAAAGTCAATAGTTTGCCCCCGTGCAGAACTGACTTGGGCCCTTGTAAGGGCCCCTGTTAGCTGAGGAGGGTCCGGGGCCCTATTTCAGTGGCACACTTTGCACCACCTCTAGGTAAATTAGTTCTCTGGAGCAAAGTAGTAGTTAGAGTTCAAGTATTTCTATGGAGCTGGAGGTAAAGATCCTTCTCCTGGTCTTATAGAAGTCTATGGGATGTAATTCTTCCGGCCCCTGGATTCATCATGTGACAGGTTCACTTTAAACCAAGAAAGTACTGGTAGACAGGACATCTTTATGGGAAGTATATAGTGTAAAGTATAGTAATATCTATGAGGCTGGGATGTGGAAATCCTTCTCCTGGCCCCATGGAAGTCTATTAGTGATATCATTCTCCTGTTCCCATAGATGTCTATGTGATATCTTTCTCCGGGCCCCTGGTTTCATAATGTGACAGGTTCACTTTAAACCAAATGTACAGCAAGTACTATAGGTAGAAAGGATATCTTTATAGGAATTATATAGTGTAAAGTATGGTAATATTTGGAAGGTAAAATTTATTTTCCTGGCCCGCTAATGTCTATGTGATATTCTCCTGGGCCTATAGAGATCTATGTGATACCATTTTCTATAGAAGTCTATGCGATAGACTGCTATAGGGGCAGAATGGTATCACCTAAATTTCCATGGGGCCAGGAGAATGATACTAATATAATATGTGATACTACTCTCCTGCCCCTATAGAAGTCAATGTAATCCTGTTCTCCTGCCCCTATAGAAGGCTATGTAATCCTATTCTCCTGCCCCTATAGAAGGCTATGTGATACTATTCTCCTAGCCCCATAGAAATCTAGGTGATACTATTCTCCTGGCCCCATTGAAGTCTACACGACTCTATTGTGCAAACATGAAAATCAATATTAGGGCAGCAGAAGGATGTTAAAACTGCCATGGACTAAGTGGTATGATCGAAGTCCGGCCATTTTTTTGTTGGAATGAGTTACATTTTTCTCAGTGTCTTTATTCTGTCTACAAGCCCAGTTAGAACTTCCTGTCCCCATAAAGGAAATGGGGAATAGGATTTCCCCAGCCTTAAAAAAATTGTGTTTTGGTTTAGGTCTATGCTCCCGGTACTGACATTTCCCATAACTTCCTGTCCTGAGAGCAAAAAAAATGGACAGATTTCCTTTAAAGTCTTTTGTTTGCCCCTTTCAATATTATCACATAGGCGACAACACTTATAAATTCAGACATTCCATTTAGATTATATCTGACAACAACATTAATTTTCCCCATTATTCTGTTAACAGATGCAGCAATAACCATCAATTCGAATAATCCCCTGCAGGTTAAATAAAAACTTTCTCTTATCATTGTAACAATATTGTTTCATTGCGATTCAAGCTGTCCCAATATGTCAACATACAATTACTTCCTATTATGGTCACATTAATCCACAACAGTAGTACAATAATCATACGATTGGAGAAATTAGCTTCCTATATTATTCTTTTCAAAAAAACATAACAGTGAAATAGAAAGGTGGGTGTTGTTTATCAGTGACCAGATTCTGCCCAACATATTTTTTGGGGAAAAAAAAAAAAAACATTCCCATGATATATGAGTACCTGTAGTTTTCTATGTTGCTTTGCTGAATTTTCAGGGTATAGATCACTTTGCTAATTCAGGGCTACCCAGTGACATGATTTGCTGTGCATTCCCAATGCTCCATTTATTCATCGGAGCCGAGGTCCCAATACTATGTAAACTCCACTGCTGGAGCTTACACTGGATTCATGGGATTGTCCTCTTCCTAATGGCAGTTTAGGTCTGATCATTGCATCCTGAGAGGAAGGGGAGAAGATATCATTCTATTCCCTATAGAAGTCTATGTGATACTATTCTCTTGGCCCCATAGAAGTCTAGGTGACACCATTCTCTTGGCCCACAGAAAGTCTGTAATATAATTCTCCTGGTTCCACATAAGTATATGTGATACCATACTCCTGCTTCCTGACCTAAATAAGTCTGTCATATTATTATCCTGATCCCATGGAAGTCTATGTGATATCATTCACCTGGCCCCAGAGAAGTCTATGTGATACTTTTCTCCTACGGCTATAGAAGTCTAGAGGATGTCTTTCTGCTGGCTCCACTGAAGTCTCAATTCCCTCTCCCCAGGTTTTCAAACAAGTTTCAGGAATAGCAAAGGTCAGTATTAATATGCACACCAGGAGGAGGAGGAACGCAATGTTGTTAAATTACATTGCATGCCACCTGAGTCCTACTTCTAAAATACTGGGAACAGGTGAGGCTTTATTGCAAAAAGGGACAGGCGATGTCCCTTCTGCAATAGGCATTCGCACCCGCCTGGTCGCCATCTCTTCTTTTACATATCAGCGCTGCTTGCTGGGACTGTTTGAACGCCACATGCAAGGGAGCTACATCATCCAGGCCCAGCCAGTCAAGATGGCCAATCAAATCTAGGAAGAGAAGAAGGAAGAAGATGGCGGAACCCACGATGGAATTGGGATATGTGAGTATAAATATAAAAAAAAAAAAAAAAAGTGTTTGGTTTCGCTTAAATAAAGTTCATTCAAATCTGATTAGTTGATATAGTCAACACCACCTTTCTCTATATATCCATCTAAAGAAAAGCTTCTTTATACATCCCTTGCATCATTGCTGACCAGGCTGCTTACATTCAGACAGTGCAGTGATTTCCCAAATTAAATAACACCAAATACAATCCATAGCCAGCAGTATCATGGATAACTTGTATTACACCATAGCAATGTAAACTGGCATAGAAAAAAAATATATGGCATCCGAAAGGTTAAGATGACCATTCCAATAATGGCTTCCACGGTAAATAGATGTAGGTTATAGTTGTGTTAGCTTTACTTTATTATAAGTATATTGGTTCCCTGCAGTGAGAGAGATTGTGGGTACGGTAAGGAATGCCCAATAAGATCAGGTGATGGTGTTGGGTTAAATGAAGACCAATAATGTCATTTTGAGTAGAAACGGATTGGGTTATTAGATTATAGGCAAAGGTACAGCTAAAGAGCAACACCTTCATGCAAAGGTACACCGCATACGTAGGGACTGCAAAATGTAATGATTTTATTTATATAAGATCTGACCACCCTTGCTGTGCTATTGGTCCTACAGCTTAAAAGCAGCAACAATTTTCACATTGTACATGGTTGCTGGCTTAGTGTTACTGCCACACCTAATGCTGTCCATTAATATCACCCAGCATAGATTTCAGTTTCCTGTAAGTACACCTGAGAATCACAACCATCCCTTCCCTCTTTGCAGGAAATTAACATGATACATTCATTTGTATGGGAAGAGACAGCAGTAGACATTTTCTTTTACGCTGTCTCTCCCTATTTGACCCTCTCCATATACCTGTACAGAGCAGGTAGAGGGGGAGGAGTCACTTCTATGTTTTATCCTGAGCTATTAAGCTCTGTAAACAGCAGGTAGGTGATACAGTGTATCTTGGATCTATAGCAAAGTAGGTAGGTAATATTTATCCGTCTCAAACTAAACATTTTTAAGAATGCAATGAACCTTATTAAAAAGTAAAATATATAAAATATCTGTACATTCCCTTTAATGCCTTTTTGTAGAATTATCTTCATGAACTGTGTTTTACTATATTTCCTTAAAGCTTATCTTTAGGCTTTTAAAATCCATTTATAATAAAAAAAAAAAAAAAATAAAATAAGGTCCTTTGTACTCCAACACATCATGTGACCCTCTATGACCCCTCTTTTAAAGACAATGACCAACGATGCACCGGTAAAATTTGGGCTTGCCACTGACTGGTCTTGTGTCGCCCCTTGTCCTGGTGACGGTGGTGGACTAGGTACCCAAAGAAGAATTTTCTCACTTCGCAATACGGCAGACACGTGACATGTGTCATGTGACCACAGATTCAAGTAGGTATATGGGCCAACTATTGTATATGGTCAATGGTGCAATTCGCTAGAGGGTACCAAATCTGGGCTACCACTGTACAGTTCCCAAACGGTTGTTGCCCTTTTCAGCGGCCTGTCACTGTGTCAGACAAACTCTGATTACTCCAATCAGCACAGCAATGATGGAAACTGGAGGAAGTCTCTCATAAATGGATTGAATCTTTTGCAAAGCACCCTGGATGCTAATCTAACTTTGCACATGAGGCCATAATAACTGACCACCCAAAATGCATCTTTCCAAATGAAGGTCTTCATTATTGAATCTTTTTTTTTTTAATATCAGCAGAAATGAATAAAATATGGGGAGGCGACCGTTAAATTTTACTGTTCAACTGAATTATCTGAGAGGTAAGAAAGATGTGCAAACATTGCAGTTCAGGTATACATTACGCCTTCTCTCTCTCTCTCTAAATATACATATGAAAAGAGACCTACCGTCTTGAAGAGAGATGAGACATGCAGTGCTATTGCAGTTACAGTGGAGGTGCAGATAGGGAACATTTACAAGAGAAATTAGGAATGTGCAGAGCGCCACCTAGAAGGACACTACCGCCAAATACTATGGAGCAGGCCTCAAGCCTAAACGCCCTTCTGTCCTGTAACTGCAGGAACTGGGAACTCCTGGGAGCAATGTCGCACATAACATTGTGAGACCTAGACAGACTTATTGTCTTTGAAGGGTTCCTATATGGAGATAAATTGGAACAAACTGGGCAAAGCAGCCATTATTTGAGCGAGTACCTACCAATACATTAGGTACTATTGACATATATGGGACCTCCATGGGCTCATAAATGCGTGTAGGGTAATTCAAAACAGCCAATCAGAATTCAGATAGCTGCACTCACACCAATGAAAAATGAATTCTGATTTGTTGATATGGATTTGTTCACTTTTCTCTGCTTTTTAAAGCATGTATACATCTGAATGTATGCAAGATGGTTGAACCAGCCATATGCCTTCCTACTTGAATCTTGGGGTGTTTTGGGATCTTTTTCAGAGCTGTAGAGTTGCCTGTATTAGGACCAACCTATTCTGTTCTCTCCCTTTTTGCAGGGTGACTGGTCTTGGCTCCACCCTGGCCTGTAGTGGTTGGGCTTGCTGGACCCCTCCTATAGCCTTGATTTCTGCACAGGCTATGTATAGCACAGTGATGGTATTACTGCTACTTTTACATTTGCTTGCCATGGCATTTGGTGCTCATAAATTAGATTTATGTCCTTTTTGGCCCAAAGGTTTCTAAAGAACCTTAGAGGGTTGCACTGCCATAGACAATGGTTAAACAAAATGTCTGCCTTCAGTAGACCTCAAGGTACCTAGTCCCTAGAAAACTTACAATTTTAATATTCAGGTACAAGCATAAAGTTTTGATCAGCATAGCCAGAGGAAATCAGAAGCTTGCTGGTTTTAGGGTTTGGCCAACACCTCAATCACTGCTCCTGGGGGCACACATGTGCCGAACACATGGACGATACATGTGGAAAGGAATGTTACCTATCCACATGTAAGTAACCAGATTTGACAATAAAAGACAAAACAACATGCAACTGAAGGCATTGGGCCTGATAGGGTTTAACAAGGGAAATGAGCTTTGCTCATACAGGGCAAAGTAAAAAGGGTCACTTTAATAAAACTTTCTGCAGCAATCTATACATAAAGTGTATGTAAACCATGACAAGTTCACTCATTTGTTAGTGTATACCAGTTATTTTATATGGAGTCCTAGGGGAGGGGAGGGAAGGAAAGGCATGTATGTACAGGTAAGATATTGGGGATTAAAGCATATTTTTTTCCTTATGATCAAAGCAGACAGCAGCGGGATGAAGGCTATGCTTATTACAAGGCCCTGTATAACCCTTTACAGGAGCCAAAGCTTTGCCCTAAGGATGGCGGCCCCACCTGTATTCATGTCCTATTACTAGTTCCCCACAAATTAATGATCTGCAATCACAAAATGTAGATTCATTTCACAAAATGGCTGCCTGCTCAGAGGTAGTTCCTCATGGGTTTTATTCCTATAAATGGTGTTTGATCTTACAAAGTAGTTTCCGCAGGTGGTCCCAGTTTTAATGTGTGGCTACAGGACAGATTGGAGCGCCTGTGCGCGGCGGTGGGTGGGGAGTGCAATGAGCGCTATACAGAAGTGAGATTATTTACAATGCAAACAGCGTATCATCGGCTCGATCCTGTTTCTTTCGGTTGGCCGGGTTAGCCGCTACGGCGGGCTCTGTGCTGGGAGGAGACGGGAGATCCGGTAATCTTTCGGCTGCCTTGGCCCGTTCTTCTAGGAACTTGTCAAACTCTAAAGAATGAAAAAAAGAAATTATTATAATAGGATCGTTAGTTTCAGAGCAGGAGAGGTAATAAACAAGCAAAAAGGGCATCTAAAGGGATCTTGTCATGTGCCAGGATCTTTGTAACCCTCGCCCTTCCTGGGCTAATTATACTCAAATTTGCAACGCTCCCTTGCTTCTCTTGATTCTTTCCCAATCACTGCAAAAGAACCCATGTTGAAGCCTTGCAGGAAGCAATCAAGTGCACAGTGGTTGGTCACAGGAGGTCACATGCCTCCCCATATCCCAAAGAAACAGGCATTTTGCAGCAGCAGAAAAAAAAGTGATGAGGGAACATTGTAATGGCGAGTACAAATGGCATGTGGGCAAGCTTTATAGAAACCAGCAGTTCAAATAAATGGGAGAGGTTGTGAACCACTTTGTGCATGTTGTTGCAGCTGCGGTTGCTGAACACAGCATGTTGCTTCTGGCTGCCCTTGAGCTGGCAGCTGCTTCCATTCACTTAAATGCAACAATTGTAGGTTGCAGTAGTTACTTCTTTTTTTTTTTATACATCAACTACCTAAAAACATTGAAAGGCAGCAAACCCCAAATGCACAACACAGTGGTTGAGGTTAAACTGCCGTTGACACAACACTCACAAGTAAAACGTCATGGTATTGAGAAAAGTGGCAGTGGGGAGCGGCTAACGGAAGGATTTGCCATCCCTCATTCTGCTATTTATTAGCTTATCCTCCCCTGCAAACACTAAAGATGTACCTTCACTTGTCACTCCTTCCTCCGGGTCTTCCCCTTTCTAGAAAAAAAAAAAAAAAAAAGAGAAACACAATCAAGCTGGCTTAGGAGAAGAATGTAGAAATAGATGAATTGTAAAGAATTGGAGTTTTGTATCAATGACATAGAAATGAAAGATGTGCCAAACCCATCAATGTACAATGACACCACCTCAGTGTGAAAAGTCAGGCATGTCATTAGGATCAACCAACACAAAAATCATTTGATTTGGTTCTATTATCAAACACACTGTGGAGGTCACCAAAAAAAGCTGAGGTTTACTTTGTTAAAATTATTTTTTAAATCACATTTTATCCTATAAGTAGACCAAAGCAGGCTGGTTTAAAACATGAAGAAGTAGAAAAGCCTACCCCCTGCCAGTGCTGCAGTGATGAGTCTTTGCTCTCCCTGCAGATGATTTGAAGTTATCTAATCAGCAGGAATCATTCACTGCTTCCACACAGAAAGGAAAGATCCCTCTCTGCAGCATACTGGCAGGGGACATTGCCTGGGACTTCTTTTCCAAAGAAACCAACCTTAGGAGTTTGCACACCTTTCGCTTCAATGCACCTAGAAAGTATCTAAAGAACTCAAAAAGAAAGTTAAATTGAGTTTAAAATTACTCCAAAATTGCTATGTGGGCTAAATAAAAGTCATAAAAAGGTTGAGGATCCTAATTTTAAAAGTAATGATTAAAGTATTAAAACACTAAAAAGACACATCCTTACCTGAAGTGAATACACAAATATAAATATATTTTAAGTTACTACACCTAAGGACAGCAGTTATTAATACAGAAGCAGGAAATGTGAATCTAGAAGACAGCTTAGAGTTGAATCTCACCACATCTGTACCGAGCCATTCCTCTAGGTCATCCATGTCTGAGGTCTGTGTCACAGGAATCTATGGCAAGCAGGTGCAGCCAAAACACATCCGCATGCATGAGGTGTGGTAGGACAGCCCAAAATTAAAATTGAAAAAAAAAAAGTGGGATGCAAAAAAACAAAACAAAAAAAACAAAGAATAAACAATATGTGATAATATAAAATGTGCTGTGGTTAAAAAAAAAAAAACATATGAATGAAAATTAAAATCAAATTAGGCAGAAAGAGGCAGGTGGGGGTTAACAGCATGGTAATGTGAAATGAACAATGGTGGGAAAAGAAAATTAACCAAGAAGCGAGCAAACATGGCACCTTAGAAACATGTGTTAGGGAAAGGCAGCTCCCTCCGGATTCACTATATTTATGACAGATATAGATTGTAAGCTCTTCGGGGTAGGGTCCTCTTTTCCTCCTCTGTCACAGTCTGTATCTGTCAGTCATTTGCAACCCCTATTTAATGTACAGCGCTGCGTAATATGTTGGCCGTATATAAATCCTGTTTTTTATCCTATTTAATATTATAATTACTACATGTTTATCTCACGATCAATGAGAACCTGTCTTCCGTGGTCCTCTTATTAGCTATATGGACCTGCAGCCTCGGACATACCCGGGGTGTACACATATGACAATCACAGACTCTGAACATATTGCTAATGAAGATCAGAGATTGAGGACATGCTAAATGTGTAAATAGAGATTGAAAATATGATGCAGGGGTCCTTTAAGGGACTGGGGATATGACAGCCACTTTACAAATAAATGCTATTACATTTGCCTGATAGGGCACAGTAGTAACCAAAGGGGTAATTTTGTCCTATGGTTTGTCCACATGGTCAGCTCTTGCCCACATACACTTCTTAAAATGACTTACTATGTCCACACTGCACATAAAAGGAAATTGCCTTTAAAAGATAATACATGTATCAAACAATGCCATAGCCCTAAACAATCAGAGGAAAATATTAGTCCTACTTCCCATAAGTTGACACAAGCGGGAAAGTACTGGCATACCCATACCAAAAGAATAAACATTCCATTTCATTTAAAACATGTACTTAAAAAAACATAATGTCAACATATACAACGTACAACCAAAAAAAAGACCATCACGTGGCTTTATCATACACATATACAAAAAAAAATATCAAATTTATTTTCTCTGCATTCAGACGCGTTTTACGGCAAGCGGGGGCTTCTTCAGGGGATTTGAAAGCAGAACAACAAAGCAAAAAGATATCCAAAGCACCAAGGTGATGTTAAATTCCGGGTCAATCCCACACTGTATGCAAGGCAGGTAATAAGGAGAGTGCTGGATTAGTGTCATTGATGAAGGTAATGTCTCCAAAATTTCACCAGTATCCTTTTCTTGGGTCAGTGAATCAAAAGTGGTTCGATATGCACACTTCAGGTGGAACCCACTATCCACCCAGCAAACAAGCAAGCATGCCATCAGCATTTTGATATGGATATGACAGTAATTGCCCAATTGACTCCACTTAGTAGGACTATTTTTTCCTTACTTCCAAAGAAATATATATCAACGTCAAATGCAGCCTCTGAACAGCCAAGTGAACTGCTCAATTTAAACCAATGGGATTATTCAAATTTATGTGAGCATTCCAAAAGCAGGAAAATAACAGCAGATTAGCAGAGTAGGCTCTAAATACAGATTGCTCGGCACCCTCATAGATATGCCATGACGAAAAGTAAAATCCAGAGCAGTCACTAAGGGAGTCCTGTTGGTTGCACTAATATCATGGGGCCCCGAAGGTAACAGGACCTCTGGTATCCAGAGCGGCTAGATAATCCTTTCTTTTTTCTAACCTGCACTGGAAAGGTGACAAAGGGTACCTGACTAGTTGCTGTGGCACAAGGAAAATAGGTGACACTTTGCAGAAAGAGGCCACAAATGAATGCAGATGGAAATCATTTACTTTTGGAATAGTGGGGGAGTCTTGTAACCACCATGGGATTTATATTGATGTCTGACACCACTGGGTGATTTCTCTCCAATTCCTGTGTGGTCACCAGACAGGACACAAGAAGAATTTTTCTTCCAGGAACATCTTTACAGTGGGAAAGGTTTTTTGTTGCTGTCAGAAAACTTGCTGATCAGATTTGTCCTCACTTCCTGTCGAGATGAGCAAATATTAAAGCTAAACTCTGGCATTGTAAGTGAGGACAATCCCAAAACTCAGAGCATCAGAGAGGTCAAGTGACATGAAGGTAAGCAGTGTTCAGCTCAGAATTTTTTATAAGCGGGGTGGGAAAAAAATTGCAGGTTGGTGGCAGCCTCTGTATTGTAACACAACTTTTCAGTTACCACCCAAAAAGAGCTGGGTGGAGGGGACAGGGAGAACACTGGTAAGTAAAAATTATGTCCCCAGAAAACAAAAATGAGAATGTAACCTTTGCCGTGCTTTTGAATTTCGAGTTCAGCTTTAGGCGAAGGGAAATCCACTCCACGCCCCCCAAGAGAACAATAAAAAAAAGTTGACAAGAGTTTAACTTTTCATTGATGCAATCATTCTATCTCTGGAAGAAATATCATCCTTGTCCTGGTGACCACACAGAAAAAAACGGTTTTGAAAGTAATTTAAAAGAATAGAACTATTTTGTATGTGTTAAATCATTTCATATGTTAACTGATGATGATTGGCTCCTTTGCAATTGCTCATTCCCTTGAAGGTTTCCGGACCGTTACGTGTACATCAACCGAAATTGTATTTTATTGCTATAAACCCTAGTTAAGATCTCAAATAGATATAGTGATGGCGTACGTCATCCCAAGGTTCCTTATGTGCATTTCTGCTTTACTGAATCAAATGATAGGGAAATTTAAAACTGCCGCAAGACGCCAGATAGGCAGCAGGGTGGAGTAGGTGGTTTGCTAACACTGTCATACCAGTACATTGGCTTTTACAAGGTCCCATTAAACTTCACACGTGTCAGGGACTTTAGACAGGTACGGGGGGTCAATAGGATCATGCAACTCACAGCAGTGTAAACACAAGCCTTGTCACTGAGGGAATTTGAACTTGTACACAAACAGTGGATGTAATCATTTTTACATTGCTTCCTCTGATAATGTGGCTGCTACCGATGGCAGGATAAGGATATTTATTAAACTCACTCAAGCTGAGGACTGGACAGACTCTGCCCTGTATTAATGCAGAATTAAATCAGCTGAAAAAGTTAATCAGGCAAAAGCTGTACCCTAAAAAATGTATTCAGTGTATCCTTATGATAAATTGCAAAGCACTATCAAGTATATGACTGTGCCTTCAGCCCCTGCGCCTTCAGCCCCTGTGCCTTCAGCGGATTATCTGCAGTGAGAGATCATCAAAGGCACTGATGTAAGAAAGCAAAGCCCTAGTTTTTTTTATAAGCCGGGTGGGAAAAAGATGTAGGTGGGTAGCAGGCCCTGTATTGTGATCCAACTATTCAGTAACAACCCAAAAACAGCTGAGTTGTAACAGAAAAGTGCTGGGTGAGGCACCCAGGTGAAAGGGGCTGGGGAGAATCTCCAACAAAATATAGAACCAGGCATGGTAAGTCAGTATTGGGGAAAAGCTCAGCTGCAGAGAGATATTAGGCAATAACATTTGTTCTCTGCCTGCAATGTTTTAGGGTTCCTCATTAAGGCTCATTCAGGCTATTTGCTTTTTTTATGCATTATTGTGCTCTGTGTTAAGTAGTCCTTTCATTTTGAATAGGCATTTCAATGCACAAAAAAACAAAAACAAAAAAAAACACCCCAACTATACTTTGCAAAGAAAGCTAACAGTAGGATTATAAGGACTCCAGCAGGGAGAGATGCTGCTTAGACACACTGGACATAGTGCAGCAATTGTCCAGAGGCTGCTGTAACAGCTATATGAATGTTAGGACTCTGCTCACACAATGGTATAATGTACATGGCAGCTATTACAAACATTTTAGTCTAGTGATTATTTGGGCTTCAGATGTAGGATGAATTTTAAAATAGGAAATTGCTGCAAGGAGCTTCAAAAATGTAAATAAGTAAAGCAATCGGTGCAGAACTTATATTGACATCAGTGATGTTGACTGTTCTAAAGCCATAGCTACATTGATAACGTGCAGGGCCAGACACCCATCAACACACAGGAATTTGGGATATATTCCCTCAGTTTCTATTTTGTGTGGATGAGGAGAAATTTCTGCTATATGTGTGGGGGGCAGTCAGAGGAATGGTGACCCCCAAGAAAGCCAAAGAAAACCAGTTTTACCATTGAAAACCCTGTACATGTACATTTATAAATCACTTATCGCCATCTACTGTTCAAAAGTTGGTACTGTATGTATACTACATTAGACATCATACATATACAGACTTACCAGAGGAACTTTTCTCTCCCTTCTATTGATAACTGGCTATTTTAGATGCAAACAGTGCTTTGAGGAGTTACTTTTTGATACCCAGTTAAGACTTAGCAGAAGAAAGTCATCTTTCTTTAAAAGGTTCTCAGCATAAAAATCATAAGCACTCTACCCAATCAGTTGCTATTCTGTTAGATCCCAAAGATCTATCCAATTACTTTCTTACTTGTGGTTGATAGAATAATAGTTTTCCTACATAAATTTTTCATCACAGATATTCTTGCAAGCACCCCAGTACGAGCATTTTAAGTAGTAGTTTGCAGAATTTCTACAGAAAGGTTATGGTGTAAAAATGTATTAGTGGAAGGCACAGACAGACAACAGGATGTTTGTATTCCTGAAACTGCTTATGTTGTTGGTGAGTAAAATGCCACGGACGAGGGAAAAGTCAGGTGGTTACAGAGGGGCAAGGCTCCTTGTATACTGCTCACCATTCCTTGTGTAATAAGCCACTGGTCTATGGGCTCCAAGTTTGAGCTGCCAGCTCTCCCTCTCCTCTGGATGAAACCCAGACCGTTTCCAGCACACAGAAGGAAAGGGACAGCAGAGAAACACAGAGAGATTAAAACAATAAATAGCTTTACCATGCTCAGGAAGCCTTAATTGTGGCCAGATGAAACTAAAGAACTACAACTCTCAGTATGTCCAACCAGCTATGAGATACTTCTACTAGAAGCTTGGATTGCAATCACAATATTAAATTGTAGCCAAAATTTGATATTTAGGCTTTGCACAGATGCTGGCAAATTGTATCGCCTGTTTTCCTTTCCATCTGACGAGATTCCTGTGGTCATCTTTCTGCCTCTGGGTTCCCAGCTCCTCCCATTGCCAGGACACTATCTTCATAGGCACTGCAAACTCTATGCAGATAGGGTCAGAGCTGAGATTTAAACCTAGAACCCTAGAGTGCTATCAGTTAGCTACTAGATAAAGACCGCAGCTAAGGGTTTCATATTAATGAGGGCGTGTATAAAGAATTAAAAACCAGGGAATGTTTCACCTTCGAGCATTCACCCACCACAGAAATATCAGCTTTTGGCAGACTGCAGCAAACCAGCAATCAGCGGAAGACCGATAATTATCAATAGTATACCATAAACGCAGCATTGCCTGAGGGATCAGAGTACACGGTCACACCGGCCTCGTTATCACAACATATGAATCATAGACATTGGATGTTGTACTATCTGTATGAGTTGTATCTGAGTAACACTTTCACTTTATTGTAAACACATAGACAGACTCGAAGGTGCCAAAGGTGTCCCTTAGAGGTGAGGAGTATTACTGTAGGTCTTATTAATTTCCCATCATCAGATGTGTTGTTGGAACAGGCAATGCTGAGCTGAAAATACAGAACTGCTTACCCCTCCTGTGTTCTGCTGCCGGACATCCAGAGCCGATGCCAGCCCTCCAAGAGCCTGAGGGTCTTCATAGGTTACACTGGCAAATAGCAAAATAACAAATGAGTCAAATTCAGTTTCCATACGGTTCATTAATATAGATCAAACTAAAAAACAAAAAAAACAAAAAAAAAAAAACAAAAAAAAGATTCTATAGCATACAGTTTTCCCATTATATACCCAACCTGCTATGGAAGAAGGAAAACCCTAATATAGAGACATCTTATTACTTTCTGACCCTTAGTTATCATTTTGCCCTGACCTTATATATATCGCCACAGGAACTAAACCCCCTTATACTCACCTATGCCCATTCTGTTGCCATACTCTTCCTTCTTCTCATCCTAATTGCAATCTTTGGCCATCTCGATTAGAGAAGTGTATTCAGTCAACATAAAGGGGAAACTGGGAGTGCCAGGTAACCTGGCAAACAATGCTAAGCAACACACGTGCAGCTCAGCGAGCAATCAGGCAGGTAACCTACTTATTGCAGAGGCGATATTGCTTGTCCCTTTTCTGCAATAAAGCCCTGGCTGTTCCTACATTTTAAAGTAGGACTTTAGGCTGAAAATCTGCCTTCTTTTTGCTTTAAGTCTTTTATAGGACCGACTCCTGTGCACAAGCACAGACAGAAAGTAAACATCTGAAAGGAAGTGACTGGAGAGGGAGGTAGGGAAGTTTGTAGTTAGTATTTCAAAGAAATAAGGTCAGGGATGAAACAGCAAGCTTACTTTTTTCGCTGATCAGCCAAGGAGTTGGTTCTCGTCTGTGCAAACATATCAAAGTCATCTCGAGGATTGGTGGCGGGGAGGGTACTAAGCGTAGAGCTCACGGTATTCGTGCCCATGTCTGGAAAACAAAAACACAGTTACCAATAGAATCAGCTGCCCATCAGTTGTGTTTACAGTTTGAATACCTGGACAGTCAAATACAGCACTTTTGCGAACATCTATTTACATTTACTTTACACAGAGTGGTTGATTTATATAACAGCTATTCTACTTTTGTTATTCTCCTCAATATAAACATACACTGTGGCCTGTATATTACAGCTAGTTCATAAAATGTAGGTGCCACATGTGATTCTCTCTGCTTACACACAGCACACAGGGCTCTGGGATTGAAAGAGTGCTGCTCATGTGACTTTAAAAATTCCAATAAATTGTGGAAATTGTGGAGCAGCAATAAATGAGTTTTAAAACTGACATCTGTGGCTGAAAACATCATGGAGCAATTTACCCTTAAACTTCACAGAACTGAACTCTTTATTCTCACAGTAGCTCAGCTTCCCCTGCTGTCTAATCTCAGCAGTGACTCCCCTTCCCAACAGTGACCAAGGCCCTCAGGATGCACACATAAAAATCAGCTAATACATATGCTACAATATGACAGTCCATGTTTGTATAAGTAGCAAATAGTTACCGAGACCTCCAAGTTGGGTGGTTAGTGATGATGGGGCTGTGTTGCCCACCATTGGACTGACCACAGCTGGCGATCCTGGCCCAAGATCTATAAGGTTATCCTCAGTGACCTCACTCAGCACCTGTAACATCATGGAAGATTCAGAATACCGGTTAGGTTTAATAAATGTAGCAGTAAATTAGTATGACTAGTAAGATCAGCAAAGGCAGCATATATGTATAAACAAAGGCAGCATATATGTATAATCCATGTATGCATTTCTATGTATTTAAACGTTTCCCTTCAGTCCACCATAAACTGTATAAACCTAAAAATATTAGATTAAACTTTATTAAAGTGTACAAGTAAAAAGATTTTTCTAAGTGGACTCTTAGGAGAACAACAAACTACTCATTGTACGATTGTGCCGATTACATATAGAAAAGACTTACCCCATTAGTGTTCTGTGCAGTGCGGCCGGTTCTGTAGCGTTCAAACCTAAAATATAAAGCAGTATAGGTCAGGATAATAACAAACAGCAGTCACTGTGATCAGTAAAGCAGGCCATACAGAATCAGCTCGTGAATGATCAGGTAAACAATTCATATACCCCATATGGCTATAAAAGGAACAGCAAGCATGCATTGAAATCTTTTTCACATATGGAATAAGGATGACAACACTCACCTTTCATATCTAAGGAAGACATTGTTCAAGTCATCGTTCACATGGAGCAGTTCCTCAGTCACCTCCTCATTGGACACTCGGGAGATCAGTTCCACAATCCTTTGCTGCATTGCCCTGCAGGTCCTGTTCAGGTCCTAAAGAAAGCAATTTACGGATGTAAGCTCCATTAGTATTTATTACACAGTATTTATATAACGCCAACATATTACGCAGCGCTATACAAAGTCCATGGTCATGTCTCTAGCTGTCCCTCAAAGTAGCTCACAATGTCCCTACCATAGCATTACCATGGTCCTAGATCAATTTTGAGGAAAAGCCAATTAAACTGCATGTTTTTGGAATATGGAAGGAAATCCACACAAACCCGGGGAGAACCTGCAAACTCCATACAGATAGTGTCCTGGATGAGATTGGAACCTGGAACCCAGCACTGCAAAGGCTAGAGTGCTAACCACCGTGCTGCCCATCAAGGGATACCAAAAATCCTTATCTGCATGGTAACACAGTGAACTTCCCAGGTTTCTATAGCTTAGTATACTGAATTACCTAACTGGCCTGGAATAATGGAAATATGAAACTTTTTCTTACAAGAAAAATCACCAATTATACATATCTTAAAGATTTTAAAATGCTCATTCTAGGTTCTTAGCTGCTTCTGTTTGGATACTGTCATGGGTCACTGCGCTAACTTCTTCAAACAAACTTCTAAGTGGGACAGTCTGTCTGCTATAATCACACAATTAGTCCAAGACATATGAAGGAGGTGAAGTATCTCACCAAATGAACAAAATAATGCAGGGAATGCCTGAAATTGCTCCAAAGTTGTGCAATCTTCAGGAAAAAGGAGAAAGCCAATCACACAACAGGCAAGTGAAAGTGTTCACAACTGATAAAAATCTCCTTCAGTGTTAGTGGTTGCAGGAAGCAACATTCAAATGTTTTGGGGAATTGTGTTTGCTGCAGCTTGAAACAAAAAAAAAAAAAAAAAAAAAAACACTTTTAATACAAACCACATAAAGGTTGTTTGGCTACTACAAATATAAATATTTTTTTAATATTATTAAAAGCGAAGTTATCCTTTAAGGCCCAGACTGCTTACATTCCTATTACCATCTGTAGGACATCCAACAGGATCTATATACACACACACACACACATTTCAGATCATACCTGCCCGGGACAAACAGCCATGAGAGAATTTGACAGACGTACAGCGGACGCCTGAGGTTGTTTATAGTTCTGTCCTGACAGATCCCTGGACAACCAATAGAGAATGTCCACTATACATATGTCAGTGGAGAAGAGCACAGTGGGGTGATGCTCACTTGTTCTCCCCCTTCCCTCTCTATAGAACAGAACAGCACGGTCTGTACATCACTCATTCGTTTATCTGTCACTCCTTGTCGCTAGACAAAGCAATGAAAACTTCATGTGTGTATGCAGCCTTACCTGTAGCAGTTCCAGATCGGAGGCATCCTCTTGACCCGGGGTCATCTCTGTTAGCATCTCAGACATGACTTTAGTATTGCCACGCACTATGTCAAGTTCACTTCTTAGACGACCAATCTACACAGTAAAACAAACATAAAGAACTCATGTGACTATAAAACTCTGCACCCACAGTGATAAAATATTCCCATGGCTTCTATTTACATCACGTAAACCATCAGCACAAAACAAGTATTCTGTTTGATATTGCAAACTAGCAGGTCCCCCCCCCCCCGCATGCTGATCCAATAAACAGTACTAATAAGGATTGGAGCAAGGGGGCATGTCAGGCTGCAGGCAAACAATTCTGCTGCTTTGTTCAAGACCACAGGTCTAAATCTCCAATGTGTACAAGGTATTTTACCCCTTGCTGCAGTATATCAAGCTGCCAGCAGGTAACAACTATCTTAGCGTCCTACCTTTCAACCTAACACCATTAATACATGTCACCGCTAGGAAGCTCTTCCCTGTTACACCTCTTTGGAACTACTAACCTAGCATCATGTAGTTAACCATTTCCTTGGTACACCCCATGGGACTCCAACCTAGCGATCTTTCTAAAAAGGATCAACCATTCACCTACCAGTAAAAAAGTCTCCACTTCCCCTGAGGAAGCCAAACAACGAAACACGTTGGAACAGAGACGGCAGTACCATTTGCAATTATTTAAAGATATTGAATCATTTATTAATACTTTGGTTATTCTTACCTATGATGTATGTACTTTTGATATTTCATTTATTCGTTTATATAATAAAGTATCAGTTAACTGTATGCCAAAATGCCCCTCTCTGCCTATTCACTTTATTGAATCATAAACATTTTATATAATTGGGGCTCGCTTAAAGAGTGTATTCACATACTAAAGAATCTAGCTTTTTCTTTTTGCTGCTACAAACCAGGCTGCTGCTTTGTTTTAGACCACAGGTCTGAATCTACAATGTCTAGCCAGTAAAAGGTATTTTAACCCTTGCTGCAGCATATAGGGAAGCATATTTTATTTTTGCTGAATATGCAGTCTAACTACATTACAGTACATGGTCTAATTATCTTCAATGGCTGCATGCTTGTTTCCAAGTAAACAGGATACTTGTTATTTTAGGGTAACTCAAGGCAAACATGCTACCAAGAGATAAAATAGAAAAGATTCATCATGCCATTTGTAACTTCTAGTTCTCCCACAGATATATGAACATAAATGAGCCCCATAGCCGTACAATTTTTTATTGTTCTTTTTTGGCATATCAGTTAAAATGTAACACTATACCTGCTCAGAATTGGCAGTAATTGGTCCTCCCACATTTGGTGGTGGTACCGCTGGGGCAGTGTAGGGTGGTTGAGAAGAAGACACGGAAGAAAAGTTTCCACTGTTAGCCCTCTGGTGGGCCTGGGAAGTATGCATGTTCATAGCTGGATCAACTTCTGGAACACTCTGTCAAAAGAAACAACATCACATATTAGCTTTAACTTTTTTACTTGATTTGCAATCCTTTTCTCCTTATTTTTGTATGTTTGGTGTTTTAATTAAACATTTGCCATCTGCATGCTGATGTGTTGCTCTCAGTGTTGTTCATTAGTCACCAAGTTGAAACAAATACAGACACCACATGTAAGGCTATGTACACACATCAGATGATTCTTATCCGATTCGCTTCAGGACGGATACTGGACGAGAACCTGACGTGTACAGAGCTCGTCCAATGTCGTTCATGGATCTGTACTAGGCGATCCATGAACGACTGCAATACAAGTGAAGAGGAGAGAGCGCAGCAGGGTGCTGCTGTCGTTGTCCCCTCTCCAAACAGCAGAACAGCACTGTATGTACAGCACTCGTTCATGCATCTTTCGGCCTTTTGTCTTTGGAAATATCGTGAAAGACCCTTTCCAATGACAAAAGTCTAACCTGTGTATGCAGCCTAAGAATTGGTAACCTCCAAATTTTTTACATTTTATTTTTGGTTTACATACTCTACAAAGCCATTGATTGAACATTTTCATTTTGTACTTTCAGATCTTCCCATCTCATTCAGATAGGAGCTATATTTGCTGTAACCTAGTATGCAGAAATGAACTTGTGGCAGGGCAGCAGTGTCAATCTTGTCTGCTCAACAAAAACCAAAGCAGACACTTTGTGGGTGATCAGTGCTTCTGCTGAGGTTGAGACTTATATAGGTGTAGATGCTGATTTGTGAACACTTCACTAGTTCCTGCCTGCTGACAAGCTTATTTCTTTCATCCAATTATTAATATTCATATATCTAAATTACCTCACTAGCATTATCTCATCTCACAAAATGGCCAGCATTAATAACGTCTACATAACCAGAGCACTTAAACCATTAGGTAAGAAGGATAGAATTTAATTAGGATATTAATATTAGATATGGAAGATATATATTACAGATATTAACCTTCACAAGAAGGTGAGAGGCATTCTATATTGTCTTTTCCATATAAGTTCACTTTGGAAGTCTCTCTATAAATACCTATACAGTAACTGTGTTCTGCCTGTACTTATCGGCTTTAATAATGCAGAGCACGCATTAAAAGAGAAAGCTGGAACAGAGTTTGAGCTTCTTAGATGAATTATTTATCTGAGAAGTCAAAGCATGCTTTCTTCAGCAGACGCTGGGCAGAACACAAGGACAGGGGCTACAGGAGGGGCAATTGTTTGTATCCATAAGGTCAAAGGGGGGTGAGTGCCATAAACCTTTACTTACCAGCTGTGAGCTCATATTATAATCTGTGAAACACAAAGTAGCATTTCTCTTTGTTTGACATCCTGTTCAATTAAAGCCTTTAGAGCCCAGATTTGCAGTCAATGTGAGAGAATTTGTGGGTTACTGGGAATTATTAATTATGGTTCAACATAGAGATGGTATGCAAGGGATTGTTCTAGTTAGCAGCTGCCCTCCACATCTTTTCTATTAATATTAAAGAGGATTGCAGTAGGAACCCCTTTTGCATTGTCTGTACGAGTATTGCCTATCAGGCAACAACTACCTACAAGAACATCCTCCCTTGTGAAAAAGTAGGTGCACAGCTTTGAGTTATTGCACTACTCTGCGGGATAATGGAGGTCATAGCCGAGGTCCTTGGAAAAACCCACCAGGGCCTAGGCTCCTGCCTTGCTTGCTTTGTGTACAATCCAGCTTTGCCTGGTGACAGTGTAAAAGAAAAAGTGGCTTGGGGAGGGGGTGACACTAATAAAGGGGAACACTGGGAGACTCGAGATCCCTGAAAGCATTGGCAGAGGTCTGTAACTGTTTTGGGATATTAAAATTAACTATTAGTTCACTTCAAAATTAGTGTGGCAATCTTTCCCTTCAACCCTTATGAGCGTGGATTTAATGGTGGAGTAATGAAGTAAAGGAGTAATGAAGTAAAATCACAGATCCACAGAATGAATGTAGTGATGCCCAACCCTTTTTTCATATGGGGGCCGCTGTTGATATTGGTCAAAATTAGCAGGCCACAATGCAAACAAACATTAAAAGGTATATGTTTAAAACTAGAATAGTTTAATATAAAATGAAACTAAATCGAAATGTTTCTAGTTACCGTAACATATGTGCACCAAATAAAATGACAAATCAAGAATCTCTGCAATAGATACTTCCAGAGAAATGCAATTTATGTGACAGATAGCCAAGGGGTACATGTTCTTACCACTACATCTTTAGGGCCCCACATCACCTTGTTCCTGAGAAATTGGGGTTCACACAAGTTAAGTGGCCAGATATGTGTGACAGGGTAGCACGGTATGATAGGTTTAGTTCTTTTTATCTTGTGATCGCACCGCCGCAATAACATTTTATGGGGAGTAGCCACAAGCTTCCCCCACTTATTATACATACATTATTATACCTACAAGCTCCCCTTTCAGGGGAAATTGGGATTCAAAGGACATAAGCGGACATTTATAATTGACAGGGCACCATGGTAGGCATGGAGGCACATTTTAGTGGTGGGGAGGGTGGTTTAGCCACAAGAGTCCCCCACTTACCCTACATTTCCCTTCCTCCACTGGTAAAGAGAATTTGGTGTTCACAGAAAGTAAGTGGCTAGCTATGTGTGACAGGGTGGCATGGTATGATAGGTATAGTTTTCGTATCTTGTAATGAAATTTTAGGGGGAGTTAGCCACAAGAGTCCTGCACTTGCAGTCACATTTCCCTTTCTTACAGAGTAATTACAGAGTAATTAGGGTTCATAGAGCATAAGGGGATAGCTATGTGTGACAGGGTAGCATGATGTGATTGGTATACCATTTTAATGGGGAAAGGGGGGGGTAAGGCATTCCTCTGTTCTAGAGAAATTAGGGTTCACAGAATTTAAGTGTCCAGCTATGTTTAACCGGCAACTCACCAGCCCCTTGCACTGCAGCATCTGAAGATTTGACTGCAGGTAGCAGTGAGCGATACTGAGCGTCTGCCCCGAGCCAGGGTTCTATGGCATGAGTAAGGGGTAACCGCACCGCAACCTTACCGCCAACCTGAATGCAGCCTTAAAGTTTTGTGAACTTTATACCGCACCACAGTACAGAGCAAATTGTCAGTAACCTAATGATCATTGTTATGGAAGTGGTCCCCAATATGCACACTCAATTTGGGGACCCTGGTTGTTAAGTCAGCTGTAGAGGGCTTAAATTTGGTTTAGTAGCAGCTCTTAGGGTCTTCTGTGTACCCTGAAAATTTCTTTGGTAATCAGTGAAAGAGATATGAGCATTTATACATGGGAATAATGGGATTTTCCTGGGATTATCTCACAGTACAAGGTGAGTGGGGAGAGCTCCCTCTCCTGGCAGCACAATCTCGATAGAGAAACATAGAAGATCCAAGCAACCCATCTCCCGCAAAACAAGGAGCAAAGAGCACAGAGAGAGAATGGAGGAGAGGACCGGATCTGACAGCTCTGCAGGCCAGATGTGGCCCACGGGTCGTAGGTTGGGAACCCCTGTAGAAGATGCAGGGAGACTCTTGCACTGCAGAGCCTCAGGTACAGCTTACTCTCCAGATAAGAAAAAGTGATCTGCACTAGTGTCATAGCCAAATTTAAAAATACAAGTGCTTTTTCTCAAAAACAACTTAAGCGAAATGCACCTTGCTCAGGGTAGTGCTTAGGCACAAAAACAACTTGTAGAGGTTTCCAAAAAGATAGCAAATATGTATTTTTGAGTTCAGATCCACTGGCTCTTCTGTATTATAGTTTGGTCTGAAACGCTGTTGGTGCAATTAGCTGTACTGCACTGTTATTAGTCACATTGTTCCCATTGTTCTATGCCTAGGAACCACAGAACCCCATTTCAATATGTTATGAAGATAAAGAGGGGGAAAGTGTTTGTAGACAGCACTCTAGGGTGACAGCGCAGGTTTTTCTATCAAAACAACAGTGGTGAGAACATTCATCCTAGGGTAGGAATCCTGTTATAGGTGAAAAAAACAAATGCAACTGAAATATATTACAATTTTTGTTTTTGGATTTATATACACTTAAAAGTTTCAACTGTAGGAAGCTGACCGCTAGCTGTTCTTTTACCCTCTGTGGTGTGTGTATAGGAGACAGGGCATCCAGATCTGCCATAGGAAACTCAATTCCCTTCCTCTTCAGCTCTTCATAAATATGCACAACTCCAGTGAGGTCAGGGCTACTCCGAAAAGCATCTGCCCAGGCCTGCAGGTGAGGGAAGAAGTACATTCCACAAATTAATGTATTGTAAAGATCTCATTTAAAGTATCTAAAAGTTTATATTCAACATAATAACCTACTTCCATATTAACTAAGACAGGGACAAAGACAAAGGTGCTTTTACATTCATCCTTCTGGTGGTTTAAAAAAAAATAAAAATCAGACATGTGCAGTAAACCCAGTAAGTAATTGTGGTGATGGAACAGGATATACACATAAGGCTATTTATAAAACAGGGAATCTGATATTCCCTCAAACATTCCCTCATAGTAATCTTCCAGGTCCATGCGTTTCAATTGCAGTAATTGATTCCCACAAGGGAATGTTTTCAAAGAATGTCAAATTCCCTGTTTTATAACTAGAGCACACACGGTTTTCTTAATACACTTATAATACAAAAGTCTATTTACCAACTAAAGTTGACAAGTAGGGACAGCTACTCTCATTCTCACTGGGTGAGAGATTTATGTTAAACCTAAAATTTTGATTTGTCAACAGAAAAAGAGTAGTGTAGAAATATTTTAGGGATTTTATCACTTGCTTTGGCGACAACAACATTTTTCTTTTCATTATGGACTTATTCTTATGCTACCTGTTGTGTCACCAAGTCAGAAAAAAAAAAACTTGAAAAGATTATGTAACTCTATTTTATCTATGATTTAAAAAGTTTGGGGTTTATAGTCTACTTCTGAACACTACAATCTAAGCCCAGTGTTCTCCCCAGTCCTTTTAGCCAGGTGCACACCACCTGGCACTTTTCATTAACTACCTAGTTGTTTTTAATTGGTTACTGAAAAGTTGGGTCACAATACAGGGGCTGCCACCCACCTACAGCTTCTTCTCACCCAGTTTTAAAACATTTCGGTGTTGAGCACTGTATGCCCGAGATGTGGGGAAAACCCTGCTGCTTTAGATTTCGTTTCTGGCATTCCAGTGCACTGCTGGAGCCCCTTGTAAAACTCAAACCTTTAAATTTGGATGAAAAGGTCTTCATTCCAGTCCACAAGCTACACTGTCAAGTTTATAACCTGAGTGACCTAACGTGAAACTAAAGCATTATAACATTTGTGCAATACCAAAGCTTTAAAAAAAAAAAAAAAAAAGAAACAGAAAAATAAAAATGACCCATATTCTGCAATGCAAAGCTTAGAGTGACCAATGATTGAACACTGTGGAATTGGAGGCATTATCTAATGCATGGGTCAGCAAACTTTTTTGACTACTAGGCCATTTTAGGAGGTCAAGAAGGCACACTAGGCTGGACTCTCTCTTGAGTCTCGCGCCGATAGCTCGCCTCCCCAACAGGAACACCTCTGAAGGCAAATCCCTCTCCTTCGCAATGCATACAGAGGAGAGGGAAGGCCCCTGAAAGGAAATCCCTTTTTCCCGCAATGCATAGGGAGGAGAGGGACTGTCCCCTTACTCCAGCGGCGTAAGTGTTAACGCCGGCCTCGGTAAATAGGAAAGAGAGGCATAACAAGGAGGCTCAAGAGCCACACGTTGCTCCGAAGCCGCGGGTTCCCGACCCTGCCGGACGGAATTAGGCTTGATCGACCACGGGGGGTTGTTAGGCCCGAAACAGACTACTGGCTAGGCTGTATCTGACCTAAAGGCCAGAGTTTACTGACCCCATGGGGATCACAATACACTAATTTTTGGAATTTTTTGTAAAAGTATTAAATGATGCATCAAATTTTTAAACAAGACTTGGATCCCGTCTATAACCTCTGCCAAGACATTTCTATGGTATCACTTACCTTGGAATGTTTTAACTTGGCTCTTGGATAGGCAAGAGATACTGCATACAACGTATCTCTGGATGAGGTTAGTAGGGAAGGAGGTTGAAGTGCTTAGTATGAAGATTGCAGAGAAGAAGGGAACTAACTGGAGCTCTGCACAGTAAACACTAAACTGAATCCAAGAACTCTATACTCCTCCACACACTGCCCTTCAGACTGGACTGGTGATCCTATCTTACGTGACATCTGATCTGCACCGCACAACAGATGGGGATGCTTGCCTCTGGAAATTCTGATCTACAGTCAGGACTCGACTTCTGATACTTTGGTTTTAAATGTTAATGTTAATTTCCAGAAGATACAAAATAATTAGGGTGATGAAAGGGTAAACAAGGTTGCCTTTAAAAACGACCTCAACACTAACTAAAAAAAAAATGCAGGTAAAACAACAGAAAATTCAAGAATTCTATAGGTTTGCTTGCAGAATGTTTGGTTTCCAAGGAGAGGTTTTATTCAGTTTTGGAAATGCAAAATAAACTTTCTAGGGAATTCAAACACTCTGGCGTAAATGGATGCACTAGCACAGGTAGTCACAGTCTCCCTCACTCTTCTGCAAGTCTTCTTTTATTTAGGTAAATAGCTGCTGGGAGGACGAGTGTAGGGGAATACTGAGGAATGTCTAAGGCTGCATACATACGTGCAATAATTTTCGTTGGAAAGGATCTTTCACAATCCTTTTCAACGACAGAAGACTGCACGAGGCATGAACAAGCGTTGTACATACAGCACTCTTCTGCTCTATAGAGAGGGGAGGAGGGAGAACGAAGAGCGGCACCCCGCTGTGCTCTCTCCCCTTCACTTTCAATACGATCGTTCTCGTTCGTCATCTGCGATCTGTCAGAAAAGTCGTTGAAACGGCGATTGCTGTACACACGCCAGATTCTCATACAATATCAGCCCTGAGAGGATTATCGGACGAGAAACATCTGATGTGTACGTAGCCTACGTCAATTAAAAAATGTCAAATATTTTGGTAAAGTACACATCAGATGTTTAACTGGTTTAATTCTTAAGATACTGAGAATAGACCTTTCTGATGTTTGTGGCTCTAAAGATAACTTTGCTGCCAGTAAAGTTTCAAAGATTATTTGACGTGTAAGCCCTACTACAACATAAAAGTCAAGGTACGTACTGCAGGAAACTATGCAATATTAGAAAAGATTGAGGAAAGGTTTGTTCATTTAGATCACTGACCATTAAAAAAATATTTGGTAGGAAAACCTGTGTGGGGTATATAAAGTAACAAACAGAAAGGCAGACATGAATAGGAAACCCATCAGAAATGTACAATATTTACACTGCAGAAACCTTCAGAAGCCAGCCGACGTTTGGAGTTATATTAGGTTCACTGAACCTTTAACTACAGTGGATTGCATACTGAACTGATCATTGGCCTGTTATCATGATCTCACCTGGATCAGAGCCAACACTTTGTCCTGCACAATGGTCGGCGGGTTGTTCTTAGGGGAGACAATCTTCACCAAGACTCCATCTATGAAATCACGATGCGTCACAAGCACGTGAAAGCGATGGCCGCAGTTTTTCACGCAGGTTTCCAATACCTGAGATGAAATTTAAAGGGGAAAAAAATTAACATCTTATGGAATTATAAAAATATCGACATTTACAAAGGACTTATTAATGTTATATTCTTCTCCCCATGTTTCTGAAGTCATATTAAAAATATAGACTTTGTTACTTACCATAAACTCTCTTTATTGACATCCACAAGGGACAATGAGCCATGGCTAATACTGCCATCTATTGAAAACTGTAAACACTACACCCAAACAGAAGGCAAGCCCCTAGGGTTCGTAACCCTTACTCCAGACATCCCTAATGGACTGCAAGAAATGGATTTTATGGCATCAGTAACCCAAACTGGGGCATCACAAATCTGCAACTACACCATCACATCCATTTACTCATGTCATAGCCCTAACAAAGGTGAGTCACAGAAGCTTGTTGGTGAAAAACCCAAGAAGCATTTACTGCACTGACTTGAGCTTGGAAAGGAAATTGTGTGGGGGTAAAGGACATTCGATTGTCCATCGGGGTACTTATTTATATTGGAGATTAGCTATATGAGGGATATGCCCCCAGGGAATGGCCTACAGTTTTTCAGTGTAAGTCAATCAACAGTAGGTGACGCTATAGGGCTCTGAGTTGATTGGCTTTGGTTTGCTTTAAATGGTTTTTGCATTTCTATACAAGTCTAAGGCAAAGGTGGTCAACTGTGGGTCAGCTACACCAGTTAATGGATTCTGATTGATCTTAGAAGCATTTCAAACTGATGCCAACAAGACAGATCCATCAATATTGGCCCTAACCCTCCTTCCATGAATATAAAACACTGTGTCACACAACATATAATAGACACTACACTCCAGTTTTGTATAACATGATTATCTAACAAATGACACTCACCAAGTAATTAAAACACCCCTTTTAATTTACACTTCAGTGTTACTCAATAAAACCCTGAACTGATAAAACATATACCTCTATTTAAAGTACAGCGCTTCATTATGTGTTGGTGCTATATTTATACAGTATATTAATAACTAAGCATTATAAACATGCAAAGAAATTATCAAAAACATCTTTCCATTTCCAACTGCATTTTTCTTTTCTATTTAAAGGGAAACTTACCGTTAATGCCAGCATCACCTCTCTGTAATTTTTGTTTCCATTCAATCTTTTCTTCAAGGCACGGATTGCATCTTTTGGCCTAGAAACAAAAACATTTACAATAGATTGCCTTTAAAAAAAAAAATATATATATATATATATATATATATTTATTTAATGAAAAGCTGGGGTTTATCAGCAAATTTTGACATGTATTCATAAATATCGGACAAGCATAAGGAAAAATTGTTATTTGCAACTTCTGGAGTGTTTCCACATAGCTGTGTGCCAAAACTTTTTTTTTAGCTGAACAGAAGTTACAGAAAAATGTTCCTACCCAGCTAGAAACTGCTGATTCTTCCTAAAGTTCACCTGGGCCCAGTCTATTTGATAAAGACTCCAATCATTTGTAACAACCTGCTGGTTCCTAAAACTGAAGGGCTGGAAAAGGCACAACCCCTTTAAGTCTTGATCGCCGCAACAATCAAGACTTAATGGGAGCTCAAAGCCTCCTACGTCACGCATCCCGGGAGGCTCTGGCTGCTCCTTCTTTGCATGCTCTGAACTCAGGCATGTGCAGAAGGGGCATTTTTTTTTACCAAGGGGAAGGGGATGCTGATCTCACACATGCGCAGTGAGATTGGCTTTCTTTGTTTTCTCCTACACAGCAGCTCCATCCCCCAATCTCGCATCTGCGCAGTGTGAGATAGGGTGACAGAACAAGAAGATGACGGAAGAAAAGACAGAGGCGCTTGGCGCTTTCTCTGCGCCGGGACGAAGAGGAATTGCAGGACGACGCGGGACCGGAACGTGGGAAAGTCCAGTGCCGTCGAGGGATCTGCAGGATTAAAGGCAAGTGTGATTTTTAAATCACACAGTTCTATCTGCATAGAAAAAAATGACTTTGGCTGCCTTGTTTTTGACTGTCCTCCAAACTTCCATCACTGCGCTGTAAGCTGTGGAGAAACCAGAATCTATGAGGCTGATGAAAAGACTCCCCGGGGCAGAGGCACGGATATGGCTTATTAATCTATATATAGTCA
>NC_092864.1:10677071-10678900 GCF_032062135.1 Pyxicephalus adspersus
CCTTTTTTTTTTTTTTTTAAATAAAAGGGTGCAGCACTGCCTCCTAATTCTCGATCATCTAGGCGATCCAGAATGAATGGGAGCGCAAAGCCCCCCGGGATAGCTACGTCAGGCATCCCGGGAGGCTCTTGGGTGCTCCTTCTACGCATGCCTGAGCATCTCGGGCATGCGCTGAAGGAGCCTTTTTGTGAAAAGGGAAAAAAAACTGCTGATCTCACGCATGCTTAGTGAGATCAGCAATTTTTTTTTCAACCTACATTACCCGATCTAATGCCTGGGTCGGGTGACGTAGGTAGAAGATCCTGGAAGAAGAGGAGAAGATGGTGGCACCCAAAGCGCTGGGACGAAGACGGGTGGCGAAGAACTGATGGACGAGACCTCCGGACCGATTGACAGCCCTGCGGGATTAAAGGCAAGTGAATTCGCTTTGGTAGACTTTTGAGTTTAGTTCCTCTTTAACCTAACTGCATGTTTTTGAAATGTGGGAGGAAACCCACACAAACACAGGGAAAACCTGCAAACTCCATGCAGCTAGCTTCCTGGACGAGATTTAAACCTGGGACCTAGCGCTGCAAAGGCCAGAGTGCTTACCTCTGAACCATTGTGCAATATTTATTAGGTATGGATAATCATGGGAGAACCAGTCATTCAGCTATACCAGCATGGATTTCTTAAAAACAGTTTGCTGTTAGTTGGCAATTATTTTCAGTCCTGGACCAGATCCATTCCAGGTTTGCTGGATCATGCAGGTTATCCCAGGATTATTTTTATTACACAGTATTTATATACAGCATATAACAAACTGGAGAAGATAGACTAATACGGGAAAACCAGGGTGACCCCGCATGTCTGTAATGTAAGTCTGTATTTGATCTGGTCCAGGATTGAAAACTTTTACCAATTGCAAATTATTTTTAAGAAATCTATTCCAAATTTGGTGCATCACCCAGGCTCTCCCATGATAGTCTACCTACCCTAGTCTTGGAGAGCTTTAATAAATCAGACCCAATGTATAAAACCACCCCTGCCTATCCAGTGATAAAGGAAGTAGGTGTGCACCTGAATATGGTACTTATATTTTCTTGCTGCAGTGGCATCAATAAAGATTTGATAGGCTGCTTCAGGAACAAAATGGAGTCTTTTACTATAAAACTTACACAGGGTACAAGAACAAAAAAAGTAATGTCAGTGAGCCCGTAGGATTTTGTTATTGAATTAGAGAGGTCAGGCTCGGCTCAGCAAAATGACACCCTGGCACAAATCACACGGAACAAGAACGTCAAGCTCCAATCTTGCTGGAAATCCTGATGGTGTCAGCAAAGAGTGACAAGGCCTTAAAAGAGAGGGATGGCTGCCTGGCTGACTGCAAAGACAAATGAGCACCAATGATCCGAATATCAAGTCATCAGTATCGCTCAATCTAATCCAGCCAACGTAGTCAAGATTTGACCGAAAGCCGCTCTATCTGGTAAGAGGCCAAGCTGCTGCGGCACCTCCTGCAAAGTGCAGCCGTCAATCAAAAAACAAAAGGTTTTTTGTTTTTTACCTAGGAAAAGGACAGATGGATGTGGGGAGATAAGCAGCAGATCCTAAAATGACCTCAAAGGACAAACCCCAGGAGGTAAATCATGAATATACCTCCCAACTTTCTGAGGACTTTACAGTCCAAAGAATGTAGGCAAGTGCCAGACCCCCAAGGTGCAGAGACAATTAATAAAACTTGTAAAATAAGTATTGCTGAAGTGATATACCGTATTTTTCGGACCATTAGACGCTCCGGACTATAAGACGCACCAGGTTTTCCGCACGGGAAAACAAGAAAAAAAAAA
>NC_092864.1:10680507-10690777 GCF_032062135.1 Pyxicephalus adspersus
TGGAGGGATTTGAAGGCAAAGCACAGGAGCTTGAGTTTGATTCTGAGGTGAAATGGAAGATAATGAAGAGAACTACAAGGTTCTACAGAGAGGAGGAGGTTACAGTAGTTCAGACAAGCGATGATAAGAACCTGTACAAGGAGTTTGGTGGTCTCTAGGAACAGGTAGGGGTGGATTTTGAAGATGTTGCTCAGGGGAAAGTAACTGGACCTGGAAATGTTGTGAATATAGGGGGTAAATGAGCGTACAATACCAATCAAAACTCTACAGGGGATATATTAGGCAACACGTAAAAAGGTAAACTGAAAAAACAGAAATCACCTGTAAATTGTTGTATTTCTGTGTAAATAACATGTTCATATGAATAAGATTACGTTCTTGTAAATCAGAAAGTGACCTTCAGCATGCTAAAGTAATCAGCAGACCTAGAAAAAAACAAGCAGCTGAAGTTGCAGGCAAATCCCAACATTATCAGTAAAAACTGGCCAGACCCTTTAAAGGTGACTTTGAAATAAAAAGTAGAATTTGGTAAATTCATTTTATTTGGCGTGTTCATTTTTTTCCTTACAGTTACTAGTAGCTGCATTGATATGATCAAAGCTCCGATTGCCAGCAGCGCCCAGAGATGACTGCTCTGCAGTGACAATAACTCTACGATGGGTACAGACGCAGTGCTAGCGATAGACCCGGACTACATTTCATCCAAACGCCCACAGGACGTCACCAATGCACGCAATGCTGCCCTATTTAGAAACAGCTGCAGCGTGATTAACCCCTTGGCTGCCCACTATGCCATCTTATGCCAGGATAGCAGGAAAACGTCGCCTTGGTTCGACTGATAGATGAGGGGTTTGTTACACTTTGAGCACATAAAGCAGATTGGTGAAGCGCTAAGCGTCACATTGGTGGAATGTCTAGAAATCTAAACTCCATATGTGTGCACTACAGACGTCTGTTCTGATCCCTGAACCGGTCATTCCCTGGCATTGGCATAGACGAAAAGTTTCACGCTACTGACTGTGGATTGTCGTTGTTCTCCTCTACCAGCCAGTTGTTTAGGGAACAATAATCTGAGGATGAGTGGTAATGAAGAATAGTAACACTGGTAGTTAGACAGTATGAATGAGGAGGAAATAGGGACAGAAGAGTTTGGTTTTGAAAGATGAATAATCCCTACAATGATACTTGGAAGCCCTCAAGAGAGAATAGTTGGGAGCTATGTACAAAGAAGATCCCTACAAACAAAGGATCCCTATGTGCAATGAGGAACAGTTCCCTTGAAATGAGAAACACTTGGGAGCCATGAATGAAGAGGGACAGTCTTTCCAAATTGGGGAACACTCAAGAGTCATAAGAAGAGGGACAGTCTTTCCAAATAAGAAACACTTGGGAGCTTTGTATGAAAAGGAACAGTCTTTCCAAATGAGGAGCACTTGGAAGACATTGACATAGAGGTTCAGTAGCTCCAAACAAGAGAAATTTCGGAACCTTGTATTGGCAGGAAATTTGGAAGCAATGTACAAAGAGGGACAGTCCCTCCAAATAACAAATCCTTGGGAGCTATGTATAAAGAGGGACAGTCTCTCCAAATGAAGAACATTTGGGAGCCATTAACATAGAAGGTCAGTAGCTCCAAACAAGAGATACTTTGAAACTATGTATAAAGAGGGCATTTGGGACCCTTGTATAAAGAGGGGCAGTCCCTCTGAACAACAAACCCTTTTGAGCCATGTATGCAGTCTCTCCAAATGCAAAGGGACAGTCACTGCAAATGAGGAACACTTGGGAGCCATGTATAAAGAGGGACAGTCTCACCAAATGCAAAGGGACAGTCACCCCAAATGAGGAACACTTGGGAGCAATGTACAAAGAAGAACAGTGCCTCCAAACAGAGAGATACTTGGGCGCCATGTATGGAGAAGGACAGTCTTTCCAAATGAGAAACACTTAGGAGTCATTGACAGAGGGGCATTGCCTCCAAACAAGAGACACTTTGGAGCTATGTACAAAGAGGAACGGTCTCTCTATAAGTGAAGAACACTTGGGAGACATTGACATAGAGGGTCAGTAGATCCAAACAAGATATACTTCAGAACTATGTATAAAGAGGGCATTTAGGAGCCATACATAAAGAGGGACAGTCCCTCTGAACAATGAACACTTGGAAGTCATGTACAAAGCGGGATAGTGCATCCAAAAAGGGACACTTGGGAGCTACAGTATGAATAAAGAGTGCTACTTAACAGGGGACACTTGCTTTTAGGAGAGAGACACTGTGGAGCCATGTATTAGGACAGAAACTTTTGTGAAGCTTGTATAAAAATGGACAGTCCCTACAAATAATGGACGCTTGGTAACGGTGTATACTAGTGTTCTGCTTTATATGGACTGTTGACAATCTGCTTGAGTCCAAATAGGACTTTGCTGAAAAGAGTAGACCGCAATCTTGTGCAGAGCAGCAGCAGCTGTGAATCTCTGCAAGGAAAACGGGAATGCAGATCTACATGATGGTGCTTTTCCAGCAAGGCCTCGTCTGCCTTCCACAATCTCATTTTCAGAGCCAGTCCCTGGGAGTCATATACAGTAATCCTGTTACTGATAATAGGATTCTCTACAACCCTTTAAACTGCCTATAATCCAAGGGATCTGAGCTGCAAAAAAAAAAAGAACTGTTCTACTTATCTCTGACTCCTAGTGGGCTGATTCATAGCCTTGTGCAGGGGGCTACCAGATATCCCGAAATAAACTAAAATACACCAAGCCACAAAGAGGAAGATTGGAAGCTGAACTACAAGCAAACGGCTATGTTAACATACACATATGGCATATAAACTAAATGCTTGCCAACTGATTTGCAATTCTGTTCAACCAGTCTTATGATGCAGGTAACCCAACCAGGAAGCAAGGACACATCCTGGACCGTCAATGCAACAAAGCAGAAAGTGGAAAGTGATTAGCTCACAGTCTGCCATGTAAAGGATACCTAGAAGCTAATACAAAAAAAATCAGCTTCGTACACTAGCTGTACAGAGAAGATGTTTATTAAGTAGATAATTTATATACCTAAGTTCATCCTTACAGCCCCCCCTTAGCTTGAGGATGCTCATTGAAGCCAGCGCTAAATAGGAACTTTGTATCTTATAAACAGAGCAGAATTGTTGTTCATGAATCTTCCCATAAGGGGATTTCTTTCTTTATTGTAAGATTTGTAAATGAAACAAATGTTGGGGTATACAGATCTTGAAAATATAGTTTTGGCTGGAATCAATCTTTTATTGGAAAGTCCCACTTTGAACAAATGGCGTTCACTCAGGTTTTTATGACTGGCAATGTCCCCTCTACAGTAACCATTCTTATTTGCCGCCCAGGTGTCATACCTTGCAAACCCCGCTTCCCTTATGCATGTTGGGAACGAACGAACGCCGGCTCGCCTTTGCAGGAGTAACGCCATCCTGGCCTAGCCAATCAGAATTGCTGAAGATTTTTTTTTTTTGCTCCTTAAAACAAAGCAGGAAGATGGTTGCGCCCTGCCATGAATGGGGACAGGTAAGCAGCACGGGTTTAGTTCCACTTTAAATATAAAAAAATTGGGATGAAATTATTTTGACGCAATACTGCCCCCAGTGGTCATGGGAATAATTATTCAATTTTTATGGTTAGAAATGAGTTTACATTCTAGAAACTACTATTTATATATTCTTATAACTTGGCACATCATTTTACCTCCATGTCTTTGTTTATTTTCCTCCTAGATATCATAGGACCTAAATACAAACGCCAAACGTTTGGTTGCAAAAGATCATTTCCATCGACAAGCGTTGTTGATTGTTATGGAGAGGGAGGGGGGAGGACGAGGCGTGGGAGACAACCCGCAGCATCCTCCTCCATTGGAAATAAGATTGGTTGTCCTTGTCCGTCTCTTAAATGATGTTGGGTAAGCGTCGTAAACACGCTAGAGTTTTGCCCAAGATGATCACAAATGTTCAGACATCTCAGACGACAATTATCTTGCGTGTGTATAGTGGCTGAAATGTCAAAATCAGGCTGCTTTCCAAAGCTAATCTCTGGGCATCGACACCCTAGGCACCATCAAATTAAATGCAGCTCCACCACCTATGGTACTGTAATAAAGACGGCATGCACCTCCGGTCTTTTGTTCTCAGGGCAATGGCTAGGAGTCCATCTGCGTACTTCTCATCCATCAGCTTCATGCTTCAGGCACTAAGTAACAGACTGAAGACGCTTGGGGTACAAAATATGTTATAAAAAGCAGGAATAAGAAACAATTGCAGCCCTGGGTTCTATAGCACTGAGCCATGGATAAAATGGGTTTCCAGCTGTTGGGTAGCTCAGAAAACACAGCTTCTACCCAATGCTACCCTTACACAATGTTCTGCAAGAAGACCCAATTAAGTCTGATGCCGCCAGTGCCTCATCTACAATTTGATTCTCCCTGCCGTTTGATTGTGATAATAGTAGTGTGTACTCCATTCCGCCCACTGGCTGGCGCCATTGATGAAAGCTCGCACTGTGCCCACACAAGTGCTGGAAGCCGTGGCATTAAGGATTTGGGCTGCTTCTGTTGTCATTGTCTGACTAATATGGCGAATATGAACTTTGCGGAGCTTGTTTGAAGAAAGCTCTAATTAGGACGTAATTCACCCTCTAATGACACAATGTCAGGGTGCAATTACTGAATCTGTAATGAAAGAAATAAATAAACACCGGGTATGCAGGGGTGCCCACGCAGCAAGGGTAAAATGCTTGTTTGGGTCCAGGGGGAACATGAGAAGGTTTTTTTCCTATTTTACCCTTTGCTCTGCTCTTGGCCAGAAAGTTATTTCGCCATAAAGGTGCCGGTAGCGCATGAAGTTCCTGCATGCTCACTTACAACGCAGGATTATTGGTCCAGCATTGCACAGGAAGGTGTCAGTGCCTAAGACTCAGGACGGAGTTCCTAAAAGAAGAGTCTGAGAGGGATTGGCTGCAAAGGGAAGGAGCCCGAGAGCCATTTAACATTCCCTTTATATGAGCATGTGTAATGGGTTGCTGCTATAAGATATACAGTGGTCTCCCCGGCCCCTTTTAGCCAAGCGCACCACCCAGCACTTATTAGTAACCACCTGGGTCAGAATACCGGGGCTGCCAACCGCCTACAATTTCTTCCCAAGCAGCTTTACAAAAATTCTGGGTTTAACACTCATATTAGCCACAATAGGGGGTGCATTGGTTTCAATCGATCAGTTGACTCATAGACATTAATTGAGGAAAAGTATTTAGCTGTTTCTTTGGAGTTCATCGGAAGGTAATACATAAATATGGGTGTTGCCATGTACGTCAGTAACTACAAACCGTACATAGGAAGGTTTTAAAACCACAAAAAATATCACAGGTTTTTTTCTCCTGGCTGCTGGACTACAAAACAACGTCATGTGTTCCCTAACCCTCTAATTCCTGCTCCTCATGCAATGCTGCTGTCTGGGTTCCCAAGAGCCTGCCAACACACTAAATAGGCAAAGGGTTCCTGGGAGATGCAGTTCTGGGGGCATGAAGCATGTTGAACACACACTGGCCTCCAAGAAGCCTGGAAGCGAGAATTAAAAGCCGTTCCCTACAGGTACAAATGAAGATTGCCTTGGATTGTAAGATCATCTCATCAGGGTCCTCTCCTTCTCCTGTGTCACTGTCTGCAAACCCTATTTAATACACAGCTCCACAGAATATGTTGGCGCTATATAAATACTAATAGTTACACTGGGACATTATTTATGGGGTTGAATTTACACTTGAAGTTAATGTTTCATGGAGGCTGCCATTGCCATCCTTTCATTCCAGGACTGATAAATCTCCGCCACAGGGTAAGTATACAGACACAGCAGGGTCAGTAGTCTTTTCTGCAGTCCCTGAACCAAACATGCAAACTAAAATGCTAATTTACAGGGTGTGTATACTGAAGAGCTGTATTATAAAGGGTGTGCCTTTAGCAGGGTGTATATAGAAGAGATGATTACAGAGGAAATTATATACACAACATTGAAACAATGAGAACACAAAGCCAGGACATAGAAGGACACACATATAAAATGTGGACTGGTGACATAAACAGTGCATTGAAATTTGTATATACAACAGCATACAGAATTCAGGAACCAGTCAGTCCTGCAAGTAGGCGTATCTACCAGCCAGGATGGGTTTTTACACTCATAACAACAACAGGCTGTCCAGCTCTCATATACTCATATGGCAGGGTTGTGAAATAATATACACGTGTGTAACAGGATTACACAACAGCAAAGATACTGGAGAAAGTACATACAGACACTGTAATATCAACACATACAGGATGTGAGCTAGGTGTAGGAGGATCTAGTACACAGTTGTAGCTGTAGAGGTGACAGCTGAGATGTTGAGGGGTACAGGGTAGAAGAGGTGACAATGATACACATCCGCATATCTGTAATCATATTATAGCGAGGGATGTGCACATTGTTGGTGTGACATACATACAGGGAAAGGGGATGTTATATAGTAGGGGGGTTGTACAGGTACAGGTAGGTGTACATATATTATAATAGGGGGGGATATAGAGGGGACACACACAGAAGGTGTACATATAATATATTGTGGGGTGTATATAGAGGGGACACACACAGGTACAGGTAGGTGTACATATAATATAATAGGGGTGTATAAAGAGGGGACACACACAGAAGGTGTACATATAATATAATATATTAGGGGTGTATATAGGGGTGACACACACAGGTACAGGTAGGTGTACATATAATATAATTACATATTACACAATGGGGGTGGCACACAGAGGTGACACACACAGAAGGCTGTACATACATATCTTAGCAGAAGGTGATAGTGACACACTAAAGGCCCTGTAGGCCTCACACACCCACACAGGAGCCCTCAGACCCTCCCCGGCTCTCTTACCGATACATTGCCCCACCGGGGTGCTGTACGGGTTCCCCAGCAGAAACTCCATCTTGATGACAACAAACAGCCGGCCTCTAGATTCACTCCCACAGTCAGGCCAAGCTCCCACCCTATCCTCGTCCCTATAGGGTATGCAGACAGGAACGTTTTATCCTATTGGACGAATTTGTTACTTCGCCCGCCCCAGTAAGTTTATTCTTGCATACCATTGGCCAGCATTTCTGTCTATCTTCAATGTTGTCCTTGCTGAGCCGCCGATGACAGGCAAACAACACCCTCAAGCGCCGATTGGTCAGCGTATTTTGTCATTATCATGTCACAGGAGTGCCCACCTATTCAGACTTTACGACTAGGGATTGGCTAAAAATTATTTTGAATAACAAAGCTTTATTTTCAACTTGTTTTGTAGATGAACAACGCAGTGATTGGATGTTTCTAACCACGTGTCCAGTTGCTCTTGGTAACCAGGGACGCATCTTTACTTACCCAGGTGGGAATCAGGTATCCGAAGATCTGTATTACTAAAGATTATTTTTGTATCACAACTGGGCAATGTGTACAGGAAAATGACATTTTTTTTGTTTTGTATAGATTGATAGAAAGATACAATCTCTGTCAGACTGTTACTGCTCTCTCTGTCCCCACTGTGGAGATTCATCCTGTTTGTTGACTGTTGTCACCGACACAGAAAGTCTTGGGCAATCTAAAAAATTGAACTGTAATATGGATATGAGTTGTAAAGGAGATTTTTTTACTTTCTGTTGTATCAGCAGTAGCAGGAAGTGAAAATAAATCCCCTGAATGACGTTTGCCATGTTTTTCTACCCAATCCCAGCAGTATTCTCTTTTCACAGGAATTATGTGGATCATCTCAGACCCTAGATAGATAGAACATTGGCTGAATTGCACATTCCAATATTTACATGTCACAATCTTCTCTTTATAAAGGACACGTGTGAGAATGAACGGGCTCTATGATACGGCAGAACCGAACGTTATAGACGATGGCATGCTGAGAAGAGCTGTGGAGGAGCAGGGCCCCAGCGATGAAGCCGGACACATAGCCAAGGCCGAGGGCATCGATTTCAAGGATGTCACAAACCTGCATCTAGATTTCAGACGTAAGATCAGTGTTTATCAGCCGGGGTTCCTCCAGAGGTTGTTAGGACAACAAGCAATTTGTACCTCTCAGGTTACAAGTGACACCAATGGCTATCTGTAAGGGTTGGATTCTTCCCAATGTCCAACAATTAATATTGTTTATTATGATTAAACAGGATTTGTATGACACCAACATATTAAGTAGCGCTGTACAATAATAGGGGTTGCAAATGATAGACAGGTACAGACAGTGACACAGGAGGAGGCGGGTGGGGAAAGTAACACACAATAGGAGGGGAGATATGGAATGGTGGGAAGTAGTGAGGGTTTAGGAGACAGAAGAAGACGGGTAGGTGAGGTTGAAGCGTTGGGTTTTGAGAGCTCTTTTAAATGAGCTGAAAGTAGGAGCAAGCTGAATAGGACAAGGAAAACCATTCCAGAGAGTTGGGGCAGCTCTAGAGAAGTCTTGGAGCTGTGCTTGTGATGAGGTTATGAGTGAGGAAGTCATTAGTAGGTCATTGGAGAGAGCGGCTAGGGGAATATTTTTCCATCAGGTCAGAAAGGTAAGTGGGACAAGAACTGGGGTGGGATTTGACGGCAAAGCACAGGAGATGAATTTGATTCTCAGGTTAAATGGAAGCCAATGAAGAGAACTACAAAGAGATGCAGCAGAAGAGGAGCGGTGGGAAGGATGGATGAGTCTGGCTGCAGCATTCATAATAGATTGTAGAGGAGAGAGTCGGGTTAGTGGAATACCAGAGAGGAGGAGGTTACAGTAGTGCAAACGAGAGATGATAAGAGGGGTGGATTTGGGTGGGGTAGAGGGGACAGGTAGGGGCGGATTTTAGAGATGTTGCGCAGGTGAAAGTGACAGGACCTGGAAATGTTCTGAATATTGGGGAGGAATGTAAGAGGAATTCTTACCACTGATCTCCATGCTAATATACTGTGAGCTGTTGATATAGTATTTATAGCAGGGAGTCCCTAAAGACCTGACAGTTATTTCGCATGTTAAAAAAGCTCTGCTATAAACCCATTTTATAATCAATGTATTCCCATCTATGGCTTTCTTCGTGTCTCCCTTTATAGGTTTATACACCTGAAGACAAGGAGTCATTGCTTGCACAGCCCCGCATCCTGCTGTCACTCCCAATCACCTCCTGTGCTGTTCGTCTTCTCACTCCTCCTCTGTTTCCATATTCCTCCCCTTCATTGTAGTTGATATCTTTTTCAGTTTACTTTGTACCTGTCTTGGGGGTGATATGAGCCAATGAGCTTTGAGAACTGTCTATTTACCATTGAACACTTACATTTTTAGAAAGGTAAAGCCACTGGATGAGCATGGCAACCGGGCAGCTTGCAGTTGCAGAGGAAGTGATCTGTGTTGGCAGCCAGTAAGGCATTCCTTTTACAGAATAGATTTTGGTAGCACAATGTTATAATGCACACCCAAGTATTGCTCTAACACATGCTAGCACCCAGTGCATTGTGCTGCTATTTAGTTTAAAACGAATCTATCATCAATATTTTTATTTTACATAAAAGGGTAGGCAAGCGTATGTAAGATAAAAAATTGGAAGCCCCTCCCCTTCTGCCATTACTGCCGTGGCGGAATGGGAGCACCGAGCTTCCTGAGATACCCATGCCACGCATCCCAGGAGGCTTCAGCTGCTCTTTCTGCTCATGTCTGCGATCGGACATGTGCAGAAGGGGCTTTTATCTACATGGGAAAATAATGCCATGTAGCTCAGTACTCTTTTTTTCCCCATTTACAGCAGGCTACATCACCTGATCTCACAGCTGTGCAGTGTAAGATCAGGTGACGTAGCCAGAAGACGGAGGAAGATGGCAGCACCCGGTGCTTCCTCCACACCATGACGAATAAGGATTACAGGGCAACGCGGGACCTGATCCAGGGAAACTCCAGAGGGATCTGTGTAAGTAAAGGTAAGTGAGTTGTTTTTTTTTTAGTTTAGTTCCACTTTAAATGACATCCCAATACATCTCTGTATATCGCTTGTGTTGCATGCATGCATGAGACACACTGCCATCAGTTGCATTGCAATGCAGGAATATTATAGGTGTTTTTTTTTCTGATCCCTGGAGCAGATAGACTTTCATGGGTGAACCTGGGAGATCCACCAAACCTGGAGTGGATTTCTTAATAATATTTTGCTATTAGTTTGCAAATGCTTTCAATCCTGGACCAGATCCATTACAG
>NC_092864.1:10691629-10700750 GCF_032062135.1 Pyxicephalus adspersus
GACGCATTTTGCAGCAGAGTTGTCAGCCTGCCATGTGAGCTCATTCTTTTGGCCTTTGGGCATCTATAAATAGGGAGCCCAATGGTCACTTGGAGGAGTTCCCATGCCACTGGGAGCAAAGTCAGCCCCTGTGTAAGCTCAGAGACACTGGGCCTGATTTAATAAAGCTCTTTAAGACTGGGGAAGATACACTTACATCAGTAAACCTGGGTGATCCAGCAAACCTGGAATGGATTTCTTAAAAGTCATTTGTTAGCAAATGTTTTCAATCCTAGACCAGATCCATTTCAGGTTTGCTGGTTCCCCCAGGTTTACTGATGAAAGTATCTCCTCTCAGTCTTAGAGAGCGTTAATAAATCAGACCTAATCTGTTTTTTTTTTTGAGCCCATGTGACACTGATGGGCCATGTATCTCTATACATCAGTGCTACATCAGAGCATCAGTGCTGTCACTGTATGGGCAAAACACGTTTGAGTTAACTGCTGTTTGGCTGTTGAAGCATGGTGAATAGGAGGTTCTCAATATCATTCACACTATACTGATAACATAATACCATTGGAATGTACAGCGCTGCGTAATATGTTGGCGCTATATAAATCCTGTTTATTATTATTATTATTATTATTATTAATAATAATAATAAAAATAATATCATAGTTTAAGTAATGATTTGCCAAATAGATCCAGATAGCTGTAGCTGTGTATTTTAGAATAAACTCTAAGCTCTTCTTTCTCATCTTCCTTTCCAAATTGTATAATATCAATACACATTTATATTTATTGGCTCTTTTAGTTACACTGCTTTTTTAGCTCATTGTTCCGCGGCACCCATAAGGCAGCCAGAACGGGAACCTAGGGCCCATTGAATGACATACGGGATCCAGCTACAACCTTCATGCTCCTATAATAAACCCAAGAGATAGTGCAGTTGATCTCAGTAGTGCACCTGCTTGTCACATTACAGGCAATGCAGATAGGGCGGCATCTCCGAGCCTTTCAAATCCCTATCTATGTCAATGAAAGGCATTGGGGTCATTACAGTGCTGCTCACTGTTATTCTTGTTGGAGACTCTGACCTGAGGAAGCAAAGTCCTATCTCTATTAAGATAGCCACCTCCATACAGAAAAAGGCAGATAAGTGAATAATATAGAAAAGATCAGCTGCAGAGAGACCACATGCAATATTGATGGCTAGGCATGTTATTTATATACGAATTGTGAATGAGGCTTTCCTGTGTTCTGATCTTGATGCTAATTATTATTTCATATATTTGCTACATGGAAACCTTCTGACTTTCCCTTATCTATTTTACAGACTTGTCGTTTAATAATATTGAAGTGATCGAAGGGCTTAGCACTCTCACAAAACTGGAAGATCTCAGTCTGTATAATAATCGTATTTCTGTTATCGAGAACATGGACAGTCTAAAACATCTGCAGGTTTTATCCATTGGAAACAATAACCTGACATCCTTGGAAAATGTAAGGAAGGACTGGGAGTTTTGCCCAACTTAACCAATGAGATTTGAGGGTCATGTTTTTCCACTGGAGTAGGAACTGGGTCAGCTTAAACCATACTTATCATTTAAGGAGCATTGCCATGAGTGAGTGTATGAAAGCTGCCCGGCTATATGCGGTATGATTTTATTGCTGCTCCTGTGTGCTCTTGCAAAAACTTCTGGCACAACATGTGTTTAAAGACCCATTCACACTTCTTTGTTTCTGTGTGGTCCATTAAACCACAAGTGTTACACATGTCCTATCACACAGTAACTATTCATTCTCATTTTGAATGGGCTGGCATTGCACAGAAACCAACCAAATATTAGACATGTAGCATTTCATTCCATATAGTGCACCATAATGCATGGTAGTGCGTTACAATTTGTTGTGTTGCCCTGCAATGCATGTGCGTCAAAAATGTGCATTTGTAAATGACAATGGTACATGCTAATGTTATTATCATTATTATTATTATTATTATTATTATTATTAAACAGAATTTATATAGCGCCAACATATTACGCAGCACTGTACAATAAATAGGGATTGCAAATGACAGACTAATACAGACAGTGATACAGGAGGAGAGGACCCTGCCCCGAAGAGCTTACAATCTAGCAGGTGGGGGAATTTCACACACAATAGGATGGGAGATATGTAGTGGTGGGAAGTAGTGGTGGTTTCAAAAAACAGAAGAAGACGGGTAGGGAAGTTTGAAAAAATGGGTTTTGAGCGCACTTTTAAATGAGCAGAAAGTAGGAGCAAGCCGAATAGGATAAAGAAGACCATTCCAGAGAGTCGGGGCAGCTCTAGAAAAGTCTTGTATCCGTGCGTGTGATGAGGTTATGAGTGAGGAAGTCATTAGTAGGTCATTAAGGGAGCGGAGAGAGCGGCAGGGGGAGTATTTTTTAACCATGTCAGAAATGTAAGTGGGACAAGAACTGTGGAGGGATTTGAAGGCAAAGCACAGGAGCTTAAATTTGATTCTAAGGTGAAATGGAAGCCAATGGAGAGAACTACAAAGAGAGGCAGCGGAAGAGGAGCGGAGGGAAGGATGGATGAGTCTGGCTGCAGCATTCATAATAGATTGTAGAGGAGAGAGTCGGGTTAGTGGAATACCAGAGAGGAGGAGGTTACAGTAGTCCAGACGGGAGATGATAAGAGCATGTACAAGGAGTTTGGTGGTCTCAGGGGACAGGTAGGGGCGGATTTTGGATATGTTGCGTAGGTGAAAGTGACAGGACCTGGAAATGTTCTGAATATGGGGGGTAAATGAGAGGGCCGAGTCAAAGGTGACACCAAGACAACGTGCCTGAGGGGAGGGCCGAATAACAGTGTTGTTAACAGTTAGATATATGTCAGGGGGGGATTTGGAATTGAGGGGGGGGTGATGATGAGTTCTGTTTTATCCAGGTTGAGTTTCAGGAATCGGTCCGACATCCATGATGAGATGGCTGACAGGCAGCATGAGACCTTATCCAGGACTGAGGGAGACAGGTCAGGGGTGGACAGATAAATTTGAGTGTCATCAGCATACAGATGGTACTGTAAGCCAAAGGAGGATATGATATTACCCAGGGAGTACAGAGAAAAGAGAACCGGTCCAAGGACTGACCCTTGTGGAACACCAACAGGGAGGAGAGTGGGTGAGGAGGAGTTACCATTGAAATAAACTTAAAAGGAGCGGTCAGACAGATAGGAAGCAAACCAAGAGAGAGCAGTGTCACTGATACCAATGGAGTGCATGATTTGTATTAGAAGTGGATGATCAACAGTGTCAAAAGCAGAGGAAAGATCAAGGAGAAGGAGCAGGGAAAAGTTGCCTTGAGACTTAGCTCTGATGAGGTCATTGGCCACTTTAGTAAGGGCTGTGTCAGTGGAGTGGGCAGCTCTAAAACCAGACTGGAGGGGGTCAAGGAGAGAGTTGGTGCTCAGGTAATGGGTGAGTCTTTTGTAGACAAGGCGTTCAAGAATTTTGGAGACATATGGGAGAAGGGAGATAGGAGATAACATCAAAATGTTAGAATGTCACCAGGAAGTGAATAGTCATAATCTTTATTAGAGACCCATGTTGTAGTGACAACTGTGCTAAGGTATTTTCTTTAGAGGGATTTACTCTCCCTTTCTGTTGTATCTGTAGAAGAGTAAGTGAATTGTAGTCTCCTATGTGGGATACAGATGGCAAAGAAGAAATGGACAGGATATGCAACCTCTTCACTAATCTAAAATAATAAAAATGTTCAGCCCTTAGATCTACTTTAAATATTAGGGAGCAGGCTAAAAGTTGTATTGAGAGAGGGCGATGGTCAAAAATTCCATTTTGATCTTGTAAGGCCCTGGTCTATCAACAGTACTCACCAGACACCAGTCCCCCAATCTGACACCACACTCTTCACCTATAGCAAATTCCTGCTCAGCCTCGGGGGACTGTTTTAGTTTCCCAGCGCTCGGTTGCCCCAGGACCCAGTGCGCAAGGGATGGTGACTGGGGAAGGGCTGGCAGAGAACCAGGCCCACAGATAAAGCAGTACTAAGACTCCAACAGAGACAAGTCTAGAATACAAAGAAAAGGTCATACACAGTATATTTGTCCACCAGTCATGGTACACAGAGACAAGACACAAGCAAAGTCACAGGCAAAAGGTCAGTCCAGGCAGTAAAAACTCACAGGGTCAGGCAAGGTCAGCAACAGTAAATCAGACAATACACACCAGCAGCAAGTCAGCCTAGCTTAACACTACAACAGGCACTGGTGACTGGGAGCAGAGAGGCTATAAAGTCCCAGCAGCCAATGACAGCGCAGGATAGAGCAATGAACCAATCTGCATCTAGAATCCCCTGCAGCTGTGCTCAGCCTAAGAGTGTGCAGGGGATGCCAATAAAGTATCACAGGGTGCACGGCTAAGGGGGATCAGGGGCTGCTGCTATTTCTTAGTTCTCTTTGGTGCTGCAAGTGACATTGCTGGACAAAACAGGCTATGTGGAATACTGCTGTGGCGCACAGCAGGGAAACTCTGTATTTATAAACATTTTGCATTATTATTTTATAACTATATATAGATTATATGTTCTTTATTTCTAATAATTTCAGTATATTGCTTTGTTTCCAGCTCGTCTACCTGCGCAGATTCGAGCAATTGAGGACTCTAAGCCTGACAGGGAATCCAATTTGTGAAGATGAAAACTATAAATTATTTGTTGCCACTCACCTTCCAAACCTGGTCTATCTGGATTTCAGGCTTATCGATGAGAATATAGTAAGATTGGACTTTGTGTTTGTCATTTATATTTTGTATTTTCCCAATTACAAATACATTCCAATACAATACAATACAATCTATCCTTAATGTTCATCACTGAATCTCTGAAGTCATCCAAGTACCGCTCTGCCTGGGACCCACTTAGTAGAAACTAAGGGAGATAAAATGTGCTAAGTCATTGGGCCTGATTTATTAAAGCTCTCCTAGGCTGGAAAGGATACACTCTCATCAGTGAAGCTGGGTGATCCTGCAAACCTGGCATGGATTTTTAGCAAATGGTTTCAATCCTGAATCAGATCCATTCCAGATTTTTTGGATCATCCAGTGTATCTTCTCCAGTCTTGGGAGGGGGTAGAAGGGAGAGCTGAGCTGCTGAGAGAAGGACCTTAAAAATCATCATTGCTTTTGCTCTAAAAGAAAGGATGAATTGCTTCCCAGTTCCTCCACTACAGAGCTTTGTGTACTTGTTTTCAAATCAGAACTACATTTAAAAATGTCTCTTTTTTTCATGGGCAGTGTACAATCTGGGCATAACTGGGTGCTGGGAATGCATAAACACCATGATAGCTGAAGATCCTAAATCTAGAAGGGGATTGGATTAAGATTCTGGAGCAGAGAGTTGTTGCAAACATTCAGCTAAGATTATTTTATTACAGAAGGGACATAGCCTGTCCTTCTGTAATAAAGAACATACCTGCTCATAATATTTCATTGGTTAGGTTTAGTTCCAATTTAAAGTTTATTTACTGCTTGTTAAAAACACTTAAATACATAACTATTTCTATCCTGGCCCTAGAAGCCATTAAAACATTCCATTTATCCAATCTGTATTTCAGAGAGACATAGCCAATGTGAAGTACCAGTACTCTATTGAAGAGCTGAATCATAATGAAACTTTGGAGAGGGTGAAGAGGGAAAAAGAAGAACAAAGTCAGCGGGAGCTTGATAAGCACAAGGTAAACCCGGAAAAAAAAATTTACTAATATGTGTCACCTATCGCTAAAGACTTTCTTTTATTTTCTCAACAGCTGTCATTGTCAGTTGCCAGGGGCAGCAGATAATTGTACTTCCAGAAATGTTATATATTGTGAAAATATATCAATCATTGTTATATTATGTTTACATTCAGGCCGCCTATGTGGAATACCTGAACGGCCCCTTCCTTTTTGAAGGCATGTATGCAGAGGATGTCGATGGAACTCGATTGTCTACGCTCCCTGGTGTGGATGAATTAGTAGACTTATATCCTTCTATCTTCCTTGTGATTAATTAGGAGGGATGTTAATTATTTGAAATCAATGACGTGTTGTGCCAGTAATTTAGATATTAATTGGACCTGTCGTCGCGGTGTAAGTCATTTTGAGGACAGTTGTGTCTTGAAAATGGTTCTCCTCCTCACTGCAGGAGTTTATAAGTCTAGGATAATATATAAGATGATATGCTTGCTTTGTTGTGCATGCTTCATTCATCCGGTCTCGCAAAGCCTTTCTACCTAGCTTGTCGCAGTTCTCTGGAATGATTATGTACAGTGCAGGACCACCACTCCTGCATTGTAAGGGAGGATGCATATGACCCGTCCACGTTCTAGAACATCAGCAGTGGAGAGCATGACTGCTTCAGGTGCAAAAAAATATATTACTTTCCATACCTTTCCAATTAAGCTAATCCATGTAGAAATCGGCCAGCATGATGGTGCTGGTGGCAACATGTCAACCTTTGATATTGTTGGAAAGTGTGAATATGCAATGCATAGCATGTACCAAAATTCAAGATATAGATATTAATATATATATGTAGATATTTGAAGTCTATAAAGATATCAGAACATTGCTATGTTCTATCATTTTTGATAGGTTTATTTTAATTGATCGTCACTGAATTAATTATCTTGAATCTGTACAGCATGTTATTCCTTAACATTGACCCCCACATACAGGACGAAGTGTACAGAGGTCTGTCAGTCAATATTTGATTATGGTCTCAAGCATTATGAGAAGAGAGAAGCAGAAATGTCCATCTTCAACCAATGTCTGCAAGAGGCCGTGACAGAAAACCAGGAGGCCAGTGCCAAGCAAATTGAAGAATTTCAAATAAACAACAATGAGGTATAGCTGTAAAGGGTGCATACCTATCACTGCTCTTATATAATATATATAAAAGTGTGACCTCGGAATTATGCTATATAGAAATTATACAGGGCTGTGCTCAACCCAGAAATTTTTTTAAGCTGGGTGGGAAGAAATTGTAGGCACGTGGTGGCCCCTGTATTGTGACCCAACTCTTCAGTAACAACCCAAAAACAGCCGGGTGGCTACTGAAAAGTGCCAGGTGGTGCACCCAACTAATAGGGGCCAGGGGGAACACTGCAGGGACATTTTCAAAGCCAGAACGTTCTGATTAGCCAGGTGATTATAATTTGTCTTAAGGAGAACCTGTCTGAAGCTTGAATCTCAACTACAAGCTAATATGTTTTCCTAAATGGTGCCCTGTTTGTTACTATTTCCTTTCACCTTTAAATGCTAGGACATATGGGTCTCGACTCACAATAAAATGAACATATCACTTCTAGAACAAATCCCTGAAATGGGGACACAGAAATACAGTGGTACCTTGTGAGTGAGGTTAAATTTTCATTTATTTCATCTAATTACTTTTGCATTTTAGTATTAAGCAGTGTTTAAATTATTTTATACAGCCCCATCAATGTATAATATGCCAATAAAAATTGGATTTTTTTTTTCATGGGAACGGATAATTCAATTTCCTTTTATTTCTTATGGGAAAATTTTGTTTGGTATAAGTCCTGTTTGGTATAAGTTTAAGGATCTGGAACAGATTAAGGACTTATACCAAGGTACCACTGTAAAACACAATTTTAGTTGTACCAAGAATGGTAAAAACTTCTTTTATTACTCTCTGCCTTTCTGATTTGGTCACTACTATAGTCAGTTGTAGGACTGCCAGATGGACAAAAAAAAAGGTAAAATTTCCGAGTGGGGTCACAACCTGCCTGACATTATTAGTCCCCACTTTGAACTTTATTTTATCTGGACCTAGGCTTTTATATGTAATATATGGATTCTTGCTTTTGCCTGGTCATGACTTGTTCTCTGTAGGAAGTCTAATTCTGATCATTTAGGTTGTTTTATAGATAATCAGGTCATGATCAAGTCAGATGATTAATTATCCAGTTAGACAGGAAGGACTGCTTCTGCTTGAACTGTCATGAAGAAACTGTTAATGATCAGACTTTTTGATTCTGGGTTGTTCAGAATGTTCAAACTCAGAAAATCATTTATTTCATCTGACAAATGCATACGTAATTGTTCTCTAAATAAAGAATTTATGTATAATTTCCTGTATGTCTCTAGCTGTTGGATGAGCTCTCGCAGATCGCAGACCAGCAGATCGTTGATGCTAAATCACTGCAATACAGTCAGGAGATTGCTCAGCTCATGGACTCCCTACTGAACCTGGAGCTGCAGCTGGTGGACCAAGTAGAGGTGAGTCTCCTCCTTGTGGACCAATCTTTGTAATCATGTTCTATATAAGAGGCACTAAAATCCGTCATTTATTTCCTGTCATTTTGTAAACCCTAACAACAAACTTTTCTCATTTGTTCCCCGTTGGTCTGTTAAATATACCATTGAAAATGTTTTGTTATCTGATAAGATCAACAGATATGTTGGCACAAAGTTAGATCTGTCTTGTGTCCTCATTCCATTTCTTGCATTATCTTAAAGGATCCCCTTAGTTCTTATCTTAAGCCTTTTATTAACTAGTAACTAAACTCACCTCTACACATTCCTTCCCCTGTGCCAACGTCTGCACCTGGTCCTCTTCTAGGTGCAGGATCTTCAGCCACCTTGATTGGCAAGGCCAGAATGACATAACTCACAGGCATTTGCATATCGCTTCTGCAATAAAGAACCTACTTAACTGCTTTTTTTAATTTCAGTTCTGCTTTAAACAGATAAAACATGAGGGAATGTGCTGCCCTGTACATATATATACTGCAAAGTGCCTATCTAATAACCTTCACATTTTCTGTGCACACAGGAGATCGTTAAGGAATATGAAAGGAATATCAATGAACTGATGTCAACATTTCTGGAAACTATACAAGGCCTATATCCTTTTCCCTGGTTTATGATTCATACAATGATTTCATTTTTGTTTTCTGTATCTCTGTTGCTTTCTATGATGCTACAGTGTATTATTATTATAATTATTATTAAACAGGATTTATATAGCGCCATTATATTACGCAGTGTTGTACATTAAATAGGGATTGCAAATGACAGACTAATACAGACAGTGATACAGGAGGAGAGGACCCTGCCCCGAAGAGCTTACAA
>NC_092864.1:10701767-10718457 GCF_032062135.1 Pyxicephalus adspersus
CATATGTAATTAATTTCTGCACTTGAAGTTCTCGGTATATCAGACATTGTTTTTGTAATGTATAGAAAATCATACAAAAACAATGAGGATTGTTCTTTTATTTACAAGAAGCCAACAATATTTTAGTCTGTTCACAATTTAAAAAAAAAGTCCCTTTTGTTCAGTAGTACAGCCAGCCAATGTCAACCCTGTCATTTCCTCCATAATGTAACATACTTACTGCTACCAGACTGAATATGAACAAACATTTTCAGCCTGCTCCACTCCTTTCTCCTAAATTTGACCTTAAAGGGTAAAGAGGAATTTCATTGTTTGGTAGATGCTGGACAGGTAACCACCTGAAAGTTTCTTTAGTTTATCAAAGAGTGTTGGTTAAATCTGAGCCCTGAGTTTATGGGTTTAAACATCTTTTGGGGCTGATTTATCAAAGCTCTCCAAGACTGGAGAATATAGACATCATGGAAGAACCTGAGTGATTCAGCAAACCTGGCATAGATCTGGTCCAGGTCTGAAAACATTTGACAATTTATAGCAAATGATTTCTAAAGAAATCTATTTATTCTGGATCACCCAGATTCTCAGATGGTAGTTTATCTTCCCTGATCTTGGAGAGCATTAATAAATCAGGCCCATTGTGACTGTTATAAATGGTTCCTCCTAGATTCATTCTCTTTATGTTATGGATAAAGTAACAGGAGGAGCTGGAGCACCCAGAGGTGGTCAGGAACATACTCTCAGGGCCCAGGTGGACAGGAAGTCAGGAATCATGACATAGAAATCTTACTGTTTAAATATTAAAGACATATAGGAGGCAGCAGCCTCAGCTTACTTTGCTCCAATTATCACTTTTTGTTCTGGGTAGGTTGACCCTATATACCTTGAGTCACCAACTCCAAGTGGATCAGGATCCGCCCAGGTTTAAAGTAACAAGAGTCAATGGAGTATGGAACGATTTAGAGAATCAGAAAGTGTCTTTGTACCAAAATCCAGCCTGTATGTGGCCCCTGCTGTAAATATTGAAACAATCAAATTGAAGTATGTAGGCTCCATATAACTCTGATGTGCATTACCAGTTCACAAACTTGTTGTCTATAATTGTTCTTTAACTCTGGTTTACAATGGCTCAGATTAGAGACTTGGAGAACCACCACCATGAAAAGATCCTGGAAATGTGTATTATTATGCTGGAGAGAGTACTGAAGGGAGAGATGGATGAAGATATGACTGATGAGCTCCGAACGGTAAACAGATTATATTGTTATATCACACTCCTCATATTGTTTATAAATCCCCAGTATCATTAACACAACATGTGCTTCACTCTCTGCTGGCAGCTGTTTGTGGACAAAGACACCATCATCAATGCAGTCAGCGCCTCTCATGACATACACCTGCTGAAGATCGATAACCGAGAAGATGAACTGGTCACCAAGATTAATAATTGGGCCTCCAACCTTATACAACAGGTGAGTTTGAGGGAACTCCATATTTACCGGTATGTCTATGGTTTTAGAAGAGGAATTACAACAGGATCATATAGTTCTTATGGTCATGTTTCTTGCTCACTTTCACTTTTCTCCAAAATGTCATTATAAAGACATTTTCCCTTTACCTAAAAGGGACAGTTAGCACTCCGGTCTTTGCAGCGCTAGGTCCCAGGTTCGGATCTTGGCCAGGATGCTATTTGCATGGAGTTTGCTGGTTCTCCCCATGTTTGTGTGGGTTTCCTCCTATATTCCAAAATCATGCAGTTAGGTTAATTAGACTCCCCCAAAATTTGCCCCCAGACTGTATTAATGACATATGACTGAGGTAGGGACATTAGATTGTGAACCCCTTTGAGGGACAGCTAGTGACATGACTTTGGACTTTGTACAGCAATGTGTAATATGTTGGCGCTATTGAAATACTAGTAATATAGTATAATAGTAATATTAATGACAAACTATTAAATCAGTGAGATTTTACCTGCTCTGGGCTGCACTAGACATGAAAAGAAAGGACATTGGCACCATCATTGCCTAGACCACTTTATCCCTCACAGACACATTTTTTACCACACTGTATAGCAGGTGATCTGGGGAATGGAGAAAACCCAGCTAGCAATAGATGATCTTCCATTCAGTCCACTTGAAGAAAGCTACTTCTCTGGTGTAATCTACAAGGTGCCAGTCACCTGTTTCCCTACACCAGCAAACCAAGTTTTGGTTTGATATCCTAGAAACTTGCTGCTTTTATTGCATCTCTGGTTGCTCAACCAGCCTAGCAGATTCTAAGCAGCGAAATTCTAGGATGCTTGTGAAGTGAGGACATTCTAATGGTTGATGTCATTCATGATTCTTCCTCCTGTTTGCTTTTATGTTTGGACAGGTTCACAGAGAAGAACAACAAAGAAATCGTAAGCGGGTCGCAGAGATCAATGCATACATTGATCACCTACGGGATGATCTGGACAACCTTGATGTCCATGATCAGATATGACTGCCAGATGGCTGAACACAGAAGACTTTCCTATGGTTCACATACTTTATACAGAAACTTTATACAGAAAGCCTAATATTCTGGCATGGACATCAAAAGAATGTGCAGATATAGCTGCTGTCATTGGTGCTGAAATTACCATTCTAATAAGGTAATCAGTCACTTCCTAAGATCAGTCCCCTCCTTCCCTGCAAATCTCCTCTTGTAGGAGGTCTAAATATTTGGCCTGCTGGCCTAGCCCCTTCTCCCCTCACCTCCCTACATACCCTTTAATGTAGGTTCCTGGGGAGGAGCAAAGGGGAATACAGTGCAGTCATCCTCAATAGTAACAAGTGTCTGCTGAGGTTTCATAACTTCACAACAAATATGGCAGTGCTTCAAGGCTTTTGAATACTTATACGAGGAAGAATTTCACAGGACAATAACATCCAATAATCTCCTGCAGATATTTTAATTATTTTAAGTGAATGGTATATGTAAGGGCAATCCTTTTATTATGCGATTGCTTTACAAGCTTTCTCATATAATGTGAATAAACATTGTCTTTCCACTTTTCCATTGTTGAGATTTTTTTTCTTCAAACCAAAAATGTAATTGATGCTTTCTTGTGGAATGTTTTAGAAGAGGAATTATTAGAAGGTGGGGACACAAACTAAGCACATTTCCATTGGAATAAGGAACCCGCACATAATTTATTTTACGGATATAACGGACAATAAGAACCTTGGCTAGAGTTGTGCATAAGGAAGTGGACCTCTAAGTAACTTTAAAAGTTCACATAAGTTCCAGACCTAAAATACACAGAAACTGTATGTAACAGAAAGACTCCAAATTTTATCAATTAAAAGTACAACAGCACAGCTCCCACTTTTGCCTTTGCAATACTGGGGTCCCAGATTTTAATCCTGACCAGCACACCGTCTGCATGGAGTTGATTTCCTATATGTAATCTGGTATCCTCCTGCATCATGCAGTTAAGGTTATTAAGCTTCCTCTCAAATATTAGTCTTTCACTGTGTCTGTGTCATAGACCATGGCGGGATTATTAGCTCCTCTGAGGAGCAGATAATAACATAATAATTTTGTATAGCTCTGTAAAAAAAATATTTAAAAAAAAATCAAAAGCCATATTTGATCTTCAGGAAGTGACTCAGATAGGCTGAGATAATGTCATCATTCTGATTTAGGCAGGGGACAGCATTTTCTAGGTCTACCTATGCCACAGACTGTACATTGTAGCAAGAAAAGAAACTGCAGCCGGAGTTATCTGCATCAGGCATTTGTGAACACAGCCAAGAAACACACAGGCACCAAGATTTACATATATGTGTCATCTCTGAATTGGTATCTCAATCCAGAATGTAGATAGTTACTCTGGAATATTACTGAACAACCATGACTTCTCTCTGGAGAGAACAGCAGAAGATGGCATTGTCAGAGGAAGTACTGTGATCTCTTTAAGGGTTAATAGGTACCTGGAAGTATAATCCTTACATAACATGTATCAATCATGAAATATACATTTTATGCTGAGTCCACTTTAACATACTTATTGCAAAAAAACATGGTTACACGTTGTAATAAACACAGATCAGAGAGACTTTGGTTCTGTATGGGTGTATTTAAAAAAATGCTTTGGACAGCTGTTTGTATTCCTTCACTTAAAAGTCTTTTACATGTAAAACACTGCTGTTGTAGCCAATTGTTTTTGCTTGGTCACACGGCACAGAGTCAGTCCTGTAAGAGTTTGTGTTTAATAGATGAACTTGAAGAACAAAGATGGATGAATAAAGTTCCCGCAGCCGTCCGAGCGCATAACTCATGCTTGTCATAATCGTGAGCCCACTCTACATTCCCCCAACGTTCGATCTGTAACAGAACAAAACAACAAAAACATGTTTAAAGATTAATTTATTAGATTACTACATTTGATTGGAGTTTAACTTGCTGGGAATAGATGACGAGCTAAAGCCCCAGACACTGGCTGAAAAGAAAACTGCATACAATTAATAAGTATTACATGTCTTGGATACCGGACTAACAAATTTTATTAACAGCATTTTTTTAGTCCTAAATGTAAAGTATATTAAAAAAAATAAAAATTTATATATATATATATATATATAAATACACATACATACACACACACACACAACTGCAAAAACTGTTTGTTATACCTCTCTGTTATCTGGGTCTCCTACCATCACCCCATTCCAATGCTGCAGCCAAAGTCGGCAAAGTCTTCAACAACTAAACCTAATCTAAACCTTCATGTCAGATCACCATGTCCCTGGATTTATAACTTAGTTCTGTTGTAGACGTCCATGTCACTGCCAAACCCTTTAGTAATGTAGGAATTTGAAGGTTGAGCCACAGCCTCTATCAGGCTCTTCCAATGATAAGACTTTGCACATGGCTGCATTACTGGAATGGAGAAGAAGCAGGAGATATGGGTCCCAGAAGGGAGAGTATAACACATCTTCCTTTGCAGAGACCTACATTAGGCTTTTTTTTTTTTTTTTTAACTATACTGGAAACGGTCCAGTATAGTTGAGATAAGATAGCTGTCCTTTAAATGGATTCTGTAGCAAAACACAGATTCAATAGGTTTTTCCCTACAAGTTAGAATACTAACCATTGCAGACCATACTGCCAATCTCTATATTAATAAAAGGTGTTTGGATGGAGATTCTTCAGAATCCCTGACACTCCCTGAAGTCCCCTGCCAGCCCCTACATTGCTACAAGATAAAGAAATGACAAAAGGGCCAGCAGACTGAACCACCCAGTGAAGTTTGGGGCCACAAATATGACTGTAGTGGACTTCCTCCGTTTCCTTTGCAATAGGGAACTGTATTTTGATTTGGGATAGCATTGAAACATTGTTAGTTTTGGACAGTAGAGGGAAAACGTTAAAACGTTTACTTTTATACGTTCCCTGTCGGAAAGGTTTTCTTGGCTTGTTGTCCCTGTGACAACACAAAGGAAGAAATTCCATCAGCTCTACACTTTTGCTTTTATCTGTGTAAATTTTCCCCTCACCTGCCCCAATTGCAAACTTGTCACACAGAAAGGAAAAGAGGATTTATCCTGGAGCAATTTGCTAATTTGTGTTGGGAAAAAAAGGAAATTGGTCTGGCATTACACTTTAACAAGAGAAAACTGGATAAACCTAAGGGATGAGGCCCATGTCAGACTAGATGCAACAGGCCAGCAAAAGGATCGCTATGAACTAGGGCCAAAGAAGCAGGTGCTTAGATTTTTTTCATTTACTAGATTTTTTTTCTTTACTAGCGATCCAGTACACAGGTTTTCTGCCAGCAACAAGGCTCAATAGCTCAATATGTGCCTAACTTACCTGTAAAAGCTCTGTACTCTGTACTGTATGGAAGAGAATTTATTGATCAAAACTCAACACACTGGCCTAATTTATTAAAGCTCTCCAAGGCTGGAGAGGATACACTTTCACCACAAAGAAAAAGAAATCCATTCCAGGTTTGCTGGGTCATCCAGCTTCACCGATGAAAGTGTATCATCCAAAACCTTGGAGAGCTTTAATCAATCAATCCCATTGGGTCTGAGTTATTAAAGCTCAATACTGAAGAAGATACCGACTATCATGAGTGAACCTAGGTGATCCAGCAAACACTCTGGTCCAGGATTTAAAGCATTTGCCAACTTATAGCAAAGTTCTATTTAAGAAATCCAAGTTTTCTGGTTATCCCATGATAGTCCAACTTCTCCAATCTTGGAAAGCATTGATAAATAAGGACCATTGTAAATAGTCAGGTAAAATAATCGTTCCCTCTTTACCTGATACTCTTCCTCCAAGCGGGATAAAATTACAGCTTTCTCCACAGTCAGGAAACGGTCAACAAGACTCATGGACAGAACCAGGGATTTCAGCTGCGTAGTAATAAACTCAACGCCTGGTAAAAGCAATCATAAAAAGGTTAACTAATCAGCATATCATTTTATATGTGTTTTCTATTGGGGGAAAAAAGGAAGAAATGTTCACACAAAAACACAATAATCAGTACAGTAATAAAAACAATCTACAAAGAATATCAGTAATGATTCATTTCTGGCTGTTGAACAATCCAGTGGCTCCAATGCCATGGCTCTTCATACCTGAATATACTTTTACATCCTGACTAGTGACTCTGAAAACCATTGGATCAGAACATCTGCCAGACCACTAAAATGTGAAGCAACAGCAATCTGCATATTGTGTATAGATTTTCTTTAGGATTTTGTTAAAAATGAAGGGCCGCTTTTAGATATTTATTCTGCACAAATGTGATCTGGGGTTTACTGACCTAACAACGCCCAGGAGTTGTAAGATGCCAGGTGACGTTGGAACACGTCTTTGGTCTCCGGAGGAATTACAGGGCCCATGATGCTGGTAGAGGAGCCAATCAAAACATCGTACCTGGAAAAAAAAAAAGACACACAGGGAGGGCGCGTGTTAGTAAAGCTGAAACTGCCATAATAGATCAGGTAAAAATATGTGATCTTTATAATACATGAACATTCTGAAATGTTAGCATTTCAAGCAGCACTCTCTGAATTTAACCTCAGACAAAATGAGTCATACACATGTGTATTTACATTTGTCATACACTTGTGAGCAAAAGACAATGGTATTCTTGTAATCAGCAATACCAAGGCAACACCCTTAACTGGCATTATGTTCTGTGCATTTCTCAATAACACGCAGACAGATTTTTAGGAGGAAATTCCAGCAGAAAATGCCCAGAAATCATTACTAGTCTGTAAAATGTATTATGTGTATGTAAAAGTGTAACCCCCTCTTCATCTTGGTATCTCACCTCTTCTCAGCCCATTGTAGCACAGGATCCCACTCATTCCTCTGCAGTTCAACCAGACCTGGAGGCTCCTCAACTCTGTAACTGAAAAATAAATGATCCGTATCATCATATGCTGACACTTTGCTAAGCCATACTCAATCAATGTAAACAATAACAACTGGTTGACTCGTATATATGACATTAATTTGCATGGTCTATGAGTCCCCTCTTTCTGCAATATGTCAGATTTGTCCTTTTAAGCCTTTTAAAACTCAGTTACAATGACAGTATTAGGTATCTACTGTGTAAAAGAAGAATTTTGTTCACTTTGGAGATTTAGTCTCACATCCTGTTGTATATACAGGACAGGAAGGGTCTCTCCACGGCTTTGCTTTACTTGAAGGCTTTTCCTGGCAACAACCCCTTTCTTAAAACCTATTGAGTAAAATCTTTTCTTCATTGATACCAACAAAGAACAAATTCATTAATGGTTGCTGTGGTGTGCTGCCTGAAATTGTTCCACTCTTGCCCCAGAGTGATATATACACTAACTAATCTCGTTGTGTAATACAATACCCCTGAAGAAGCAGACTAGCTCTGCGAAACGCGTTTGGCCATCTGCCTTCTCTAACTTGTTTATAGTTTTTGGAAATATTCAGACCTCATAGGTAGTAGTATGATTGTGTAGTGGTCCTTTGTGGCCCCTGGTTACATTTAATTATGCAATGTAGTGTTTTTGTGCAATTTTTTCAGGTTTCCTATTTATCTGATTTGAAATAAAATCATGCATAAAACCATCCTTTAAAAAACAATAACTTTATGTAGTTTTATAGTTAAAATCCTACTTGTTCTGAGATTTCCAGTGTCTATACAGGAATTTGAAACAATGTTATTTTCATTCCCATCTCTATACAAAATAGAAAATGAGCTTAGATATATTTAAAGCAACATTTAAAGAGAGATAAGCTTTGCTGGGAGCACACTGACCAATCATAGGCTGACTTGAGGGTAGGGATGTAACCAAGTTACATTGCCTAACTGCAGTGAGTGGTGACTTGGTTATTTTGTCTGGAAAGGTAACCAGGATTATAAGGACAGATGAAAAATAACAAATCCTCAGTCAGGTTTATACTTTAATATTATATATATATATATATATATATATATATATATATATATATATATATATATATATATATATATATATACACACACACACATACTAGCTGATAAGCCGGGTATTTATTTATTGCAATCTTATGTTACACAGCAAAAGGAATCAAATAAAGCTATAGTGATTTTCTTGTCTACTGTGTTGTTTCAATTTTTTTGCCTTTGATTGCACTCGGCCAATTGCCTTGTTTTCTTGAAGGCATTATTATAGGCCAGAAATTTGTCCAAAAAAAGCATGTAAAAATATAAGCAAAAGGCACACTGTCATTGAGCAATACATACATGTAAATATACCTCTGACATATACCACAACACTGTACAAAGATCAGCGGTGCACTCACATGAGTCTAAGTCATATGTCTAGCAAGTTTGGTTTAAATGTCTCGATGTGTTTTTGAGTAATGACATACACACATCCAATTTTATATATATATATATATATATATATATATATATATATATATATATATATATATATATATATATATATATATATATATATATATATATATATATTTATATTTATTTATTTAACATATACTATAGTGCTGTACAATGAAACACTGAGCTAGACTCATCAGTCTCTGTACAGAAGAGCTGACACTCTAATGTCCCCCCATATGTCATATGTCCAGCAAAGTTTGGTTTAAATGTCTCTATGCGTTTCCGAGTGATGGTGCAACATAGCAAGTTTGTTTGAAATGTTTCCATGCATTTCCTAGTGATCACCAAATATAGCTCTGACATATACCACAGTGCTGCATAAAGATCAGCGGTGCACTCACATGAGTCATATGTCTAGCAAGTTTGGTTTAAATGTCTTGTGTTTCCGAATGATCACATACACGCATACATACATAAATACAAATATAGCTCTGACATATAGCACAGCGCTGTACAAAGATGACTGGTGCACTCACATGAGTCTCAGTCATATATATATATATATATATATATATAGCAAGTTTGGTTGAATGTCCACATGCGTTTTCGAGTGATAGTGGAACATACACTCATAGATCCAATTTTATATATATATAGATTGATATAGCTCTGACATATACCATAGTGCTGTACAAAGATTAGCTGTGTAATTTGTCTAACAAGTTTGGTTCAAATGTCTCTATGAGTTTCCGAGTTATGACATACACACATGAAAATATGCTCTGACTTGCACAGCGCTGTACAAAGATGACCGGTGCACTCACATGAGTCTCAGTCATACGTATTGCAAGTTTAGTTGAAACGTCTCCATGCGTTTCCTAGTGATCACCTGTGCACTCACAAGACTCACAAGTCATATGTCTAGCAAGTTTGGTTGAAATGTGTCGATGCGTTTAATTCAAATATAGCTCTGACATATAGCACAGCACTGTACAAAGATGACAGGTGCATTCACATGAGTCTCAGTCATATGTATAGTAAGATTGGTTGAAATGTCTCCATGCGAGTGATGGTGGAACACACACATGAGTGTGTGTGAGTACACATACATATAACCATTTATCAGGAGTTTTGCTTTAGGAAGGCATTGAAAAGTTTGAGAACTACAGCACCAATCCAAGATCGGAAACTACAGTGATGTGATAAATTGGCATCCCTATAAAGACTGGAAAGAAAATTACTTTCAATGAAAAGTATTACAGCGGACATAAACATTGGCTGATTATTCTTCCTTCTCAGTACCCCATTTCCTTTAATAATCATTGTAAGAACTCACCATATCGTGTCAGTGTCCAGAAATTTCAGTGAGGCTTTAATCAGCTGCTCTTTATTCCTCTGTGTTGGGTTATCTAGGGCAGTATTACACAGAGTGGTCTGCAGGAGACAACAATACAATATGAATACAGCACAATGCAGCTTTTATTGAAGTATTTGGGAGGTTCTCCCAGATCTCTTGTTATGAAGAGGCAATAGACCTGATTCATTAAAGCTCTCCAAGGCTGGAGAAGATAGACTGTCATGAGAGAAGCTGAGTGATCAAGAAAAACTGGCATGGATCTGGCTGAGAATTAAAAACATTGGCTAACAACTAGTAAATGACTTTTAGGAAATTCATTCCACCGATGAAAATTTATCTTCTTCAGTCTTCGAAAGCTTTAATAACTCATGCCAAATGTGTCCTGCATGGTCACCTTGTCACATAAACCCCTAATAGAGCCTACCAGTGGCTGTGCTGGCACATGGCATACTCCACCAATACACACAGCATAAGCAAATTCAGAGTCAACCAGTAAGGGTTTCCTGGCCACGTCCTGCTAATAAGATTTTAATAAACACAAAGTAAATTAGGGACCTCCAAGCACAGTGTACATCTTACCAGGTGCATTGTGAAGAATTTTATTGTGTCCTTCTGGGAATCCCATTCCGTGGCCACAGCAAGTGCCAGAGGTTCGCTAGGGACCACAAAGACTTTTCCCAGCGGAGTTCTTAACTTCCTGCGATCCAGGTTAATTTCAAATCCGCCTGCAGATAAACATATTGGAATATATTATATTAAATTTACAGTTTTTACACCATCTGTGCTTACAGGTCACTGCACTTAATAACTAAACGCCCAACAGGGTCACAAATGAATGCATCCCTTTACAGGTAGTTCCCGGGTCACATACGAGACAGGGATTGTAGGTTTGTTAAATTTGTTTGTAAGTGGGAACAGGTACATTATTTTAATAAATGCAATTAGGACAGATGTTAGTCTAAACATATTATTAGGCAGCATGGTGTCAGTTACTGTATAAAATCCTCACTGTGAGTTGATCACAAACAAAGCAAAATAAATCTTAATGGAGCCTAGACATTCATTAACTTCTGGAGCAAGCGGTGATTTGATATGCAAAAAGAAACAACTGCAGGGTTTGTCTTGGTCATTAAAATGTTACAAGATGTTACAGGTCAGCTCAGCTGTTAAGATCACCCACAACCCCAGCTGTGTTTAGCAAAAGATTTCTTCTGCAAGTCATGCAAACCGTCCCCTTCCTCCATGAAGCCTCCGTTCTGCACAGGAGAAAGCAGGGAAGCCCTGTTCGTATCTATGAGTCGTCCATATGTCGGATGTCCTTAACTCAGGGACTATCTGTAAACATTAATACATCACTGAATGTATATACAAGCTGCATAAGTACTGGAATTTGAGCTGGTATAAGCCCTTGCAGTCCGTGTATAGCTGGGCTGGAGTGAGAGAAACAGACGCAAGGCAAGAAACTAATCAGTTGACAAGAAAAATGCTGAGAGGAGAAGAAAGCCTCAGACAGATTAGCACATTGCTGTGCTGCTTTTCCTTTTACTGTCTAGTGAATACCCTGGGACAGGTCCAGGATGACCTGGACTCAGAGTAAGTGGATTGAGGACATCTAGTGGCAGAACAAAGTAATGCAGGCGAGACCTCTGGATTGAAGAAGAATATTACAGCAAGAGCTGGTTGTTTTTTTATTATTTTTATATAAGGCCATTCATTTTACTCTTAGTATTTTGTCTCAGAACGTTTTACAGAGCAGAAAAGCAATGGAACCTTGGTCAGGTTTTTTTTTTTACCTGCAGTCTGTGTTGCCATTGGTAATTTTTTATTTACTTCCTGTTAGATAGGAAAAAGGAGACACATTTAGTTTTTCTCTGGTATCTGCTTTTAGTCCCCTGCTTCCGGGTTAAATCTAGAATGCTTTCTCTGATTTGCTGCTTCTAGTTATGGCCTTGCTTTGCCTTCAACCACGGCTGTCTACCACCAGCCCCCAGTAATTTTTCCCCTCTCCAATACATACTCCCATTGCATTTGCCTGAATGGTCAGCTGTTGTACAGCCAAATCTATTTTGCTCCAGTCACAGGACTGAATATGATAGGTGAGAAAAGGACAACACAGAGGGTTCTTGTTTCAGGCACTGGAATAGGAGGCAGATACAATACTTTCTAGTATGGTACAACAAACTTACCTTCACCTTGGGAAATACTGACGTGTTCATAGAACTTCTTTCTTTCTGCTTTAATAGAGCAAAGTGCAACATTAGAAACATGCAGCAAACTAAAGATGACATGAAAAATGAGACACTGTGCATTCTAGTTTATGAATCAATAAGTCCAATCTAATATTACAGCCAATGTGGATGATAATTCAAATAGGGGAGGAGACTGGGGACATACTTCTTACTGCCTGCAGCAGACTGAGAGGTCCACTTTCACAGAGACAGAAGTGAAGTCATTCCTGACCTATTACAATGTAGAATATTATATTTATCACAAAAACCTCTGGTTATTATCACTCAGCTCAAGTCAGTGACTTTTCCTAGGCTGGGATGATGTCATTAGTCTGCAGGCAGGAGGAATCAATTTTTGCTGTCTCCTCTGTCTCAGTGATTACACTACAACATTGTAACTTTGAAGCAAATTGCAAGGTGAGAGGCTGCAGCATGGGCTGGTCTGTGTTGCATACATGTGTGGGCAGCACGGTGGCTCACTGGTTAGCACTTCGGCCTTTGCAGTGCTAGGTCCCAGGTTCGAATCTTGGCCAGCACACTATCTGCATGGATTTTGCATGGGTTTCCTCCCAATTCCAAAAACATGCTGTTAGGTTATGTGGCTTCCCCCTAAAATTGACTTTGGACTGTATTAAAGACATATGACTATGGTAGGGACTTTAGATTGTGAGCCCCTTTGAGGGACAGCTACCGTAGTGACATGACTATTGACTTTGTATATCGCTGCGTAATATGTCAGTGCTATATAAAATCTGTGTAGTAATATTATACATGAACATAGCCAAAAAATTGAACAGATTGTGGTCATCTATGTGTCGGCATCTTAGCAAGAAATATGTCACAGTGCCAGGCCTGGCACTGTGAGTGCTAATAAAAACCTGAAAGTGTCACACTGACCCATTACTTAAAACCCAGCAGCATAAAAAAATCATCTGATGCTGAATCTGCTTTATCTAAACAAATGAAAATAACCAATCGGCGATCTCCCTCTATCACCCTCTACTCACCATTAGGGGGTGTATAGAAGCGTTTCCCTGAGCAGGCACCGTCCAAGGAGCACAGGGCAGGACACAGGCGAGGGCTCAGAGCTGCCTGCCTGGCCAAGATGACGCGGAGACTCTGCAGCATTGCGTCCGGTAGCAGCTGAAACTTGAAGACACTGAAAAAAGTCAACACAAAGCAAAAGTGATGATCCCCTATTTAATGCACAGTGCTGCAGTATATGTTGGCACTATATAAATTATGTTTACTAACAGTAATTTATATATTTTTTAAAAAAATATAGGAAAGGATTAGATCTTCTGTCAGGTTCCATTGATGTATGTGTCCCTGTGGGGGAGTCACCTCCTTTATTTGTCCTGGTGACCACTGATATAAAGAAAGAAGGTCCACCCTTTTGAGTCATCATCAGAATAATAGGTGCTGGAAAATTCTCTAGAGGGGACACCTCTCCCGGGGACAGGAAGTGAGGGGGAATCTCCACATTGGGGTGCAAAAAGTAAACACAATAACTTTATAGGGGTTTTAACCCTTCCCTCTTCCATTATTATTAAACAGGATTTATATAGCGTCAACATTAATATGGAGCGCTGTACATTAAAAAGGGGTTGCATATGACAGACAGAGAGAGTGAAACAGGAGGAGGAGAGGACCCTGCCCCAAAGAGCTTACAATCTAGGAGGTGAGAGAAGCAGCACACACTACACAAAATAAAAAAAACCATGGGACGTACGCTTTATTATCTGAAAAAATACATTGGGGGCAGTGTCTGTAATTTTTGATTTGTTATAAACATGCAAAAGGTGTAGAGATTGGAGGGGAGATTTGAAGTGTGATTATATGCTGGACAATCCAATAGGAATACATTGGGCTCTATTTATAAAACAGGGAATCTGACATTCCTACAAATATTTTCTAAAGAGAATCAAATACTGCCATTGAAACTCATCATCTTCACCCCCTTGAAAGCTAACTCTCCCCCTGACATATTTCTAACTGTTAACAACACTGTTATTCGTCCCTCCCCTCAGGCACATTGTCTTGGCGTCACCTTTAATTCTGCCCCCTCTCATTTACCCCCCATATTCAGAATATTTTTAGGTCCTGTCACTTTCATCTATGCAACATCTCCAAAATCCGCCCCTACCTGTTCCCAAAGACCACCAAACTCCTTGCACACGCTCTTATCGCTGGCCTGGACTACTGTAGCCTCCTCTCTGGTGTTCCGCTAACCCGACTCTCTCCTCTACAATCTATTATGAATGCTGCAGCCAGACTCATCCATCCTTCCCTCCGCTCCTCTTCCGCTGCATCTCTTTGTAGTTCTCTTCATTGGCTTCCATTTAACCATAGAATCAAATTCATCTCCTGTGCTTTGCCTTCAAATCCCTCCCCAGTTCTTGTCCAACTTACCTTTCTGACCTGATGGAAAAATACCCCCCTAACCACTCTCTCGTCTCCTCCAATGACCTACTAATGACTTCCTCACTCATAACCTCATCACACGCACCGCTCCAAGACTTCTCTAGAGCTGCCCTAACTCTCTGGAATGGTCTTTGTCTTCCTATTTGGGTTGTTCCTACTTTTAAAAGAGCACTCAAACCCTCCTTTTCAACCTCCCCTGTCTTCTTCTGTCTCCTAAACCCTCACTACTCCCCACCATTCCATATCTCCCTCCTATTGTGTGATACTTCCTCCACCTCATAGATTGTAAGCTCTTCTGGGCAGGGTCCTCTCATCCTCCTGTGTCACTGTCTGTATCTTTCTGTCATTTGCAACCCCTATTTAATGTACAGCGCTACGTAATATGTTGGTGCTATATAAATCCTATTTAATAATAAAACTAATTGAAGCCCATGGACATGAATGATTCCCTAGGGAACATTTGAGGGAATGTCTGATTCCCTGCTTTATAAATAGAGCCTATTGATAGCTGCATTATATATATATATATATATATATATATATATAATGTTTTGTGTGGGTGCCCAGCACTGGGTTGTCCTATAGGATGTCACTCCCACCCCCCTCAATGACAAATAATGAAGGTAAATGTACAGAATGATTGTAAAAGATATTTTAGCAGCTCCATCTAATAAAACATTATTCTGCTCTTCCTATAAGGAGATGTGGTGTAGCGGTGTAGGTGGATGACAGGTCCTCTTCAATAAAAAATGTCATTGGTTGTAACGAGTCAGTGGTACGCATACCTTGTATAGGTGGTCAGGGCTTCTTCAGGTCTCACAGGAGGATATCAGTGGCCCCAACAGGTTGCAGTGTTTATGACCCCCGGCTTCATCCTTCAGTTTCAAATCATGCAGAGTCAAACACTGGGCGCCGCCATGTTGATGACCTTTGACGTTCTCGCACGCTCTGTGACCTTTACGTCAGCCAATTAGCTTCTTCCGCTGTCAAGTTAGCTCAGCGCGAGGGTACAAGCCCCTGGCCTCTCTCCGCCTATCCTTCTTGCCAATCGGAAGCTCGGCTGAAGGGATGGGCGGGCTTAGGCTGAACCAATCAGCACGCTCGGTGCAGGAGAGGCCCAGGCGCCCCGGCCGGAGAAGCGGCAGCCCGGGGGCCATGCCGGTCCGCACCGAGGCTAGCAGCTCCGGCTCTTCTTCTCTAATCCCACCCCCGCCTATCAACACGCAACAACCGGGGGTGGCCACCAGCCTGTTGTACAGCGGATCCAAGTTCCGGGGACACCAGAAGAGCAAAGGCAACTCGTACGATGTGGAGGTGGTGTTACAGGTCAGCTGCCCCCGGGGAAGGGAATTGGATGGTGGGGGAATGTCTGTGAACAGGCAATGGAGGGTGGGGGAGCAAAGGTAGACAGGTAATACAGGGTGGGGGAGTCAGAGGTGAGCAGGTAATGGAGGGGGATCAAGGATTGGCCGGGCAATGGATAGTGGGGGGCCGGGATTGGCCAGGGAATAGATGTGGGGGCCAGGTTTTGCTGGGCAACAGATGGTGGGGGCCGGTATTAGTTAGAGAATGGATCATGGGGGGTGCCAGGATTGGCCGGGCAACAGATGGTGGGGGAGCAAAGGTAGATTGATAATGTGAGGTGAGAGGTGAGCAGGTGTTGAACCAGGGTTGGGCAGGGAATATGGAGGATTGGGTTCCAGGATTTGACAGGGCATGGATGGCGGGTGGGCCCAAGATTGGACGGGGAATGGATGATGGGAGGGACCAGGGTTGAGTAGGGAGTGGATGATGGGAGGGGCCAGGGTTGAGTAGGGAGTGGATGATGGGAGG
>NC_092864.1:10718882-10853273 GCF_032062135.1 Pyxicephalus adspersus
CCAGGGTTGAGTAGGGAGTGGATGATGGGAGGGGCCAGGGTTGAGTAGAGAGTGGATGATGGGAGGGGCCAGGGTTGAGTGTGGAGTGGATGATGGGAGGGGCCAGGTTTGAGTGGGGAATGGATGATGGGAGGGGCCATGGTTGAGTAGGGAATTTATGATGGGAGGGGCCAGGGTTGGGTAGGGAATGGATGATGGGAGGGGCCAGGTTTGGGTAGGGAATGGATGATTGGAGTGGCCAGGCTTGGGTAGGGAATGGATGATGGGAGGGGCCAGGCTTGGGTAGGGAATGGATGGTTGGATGATAGTTGGTTGCATGTAATGAGGGATCAGGGGTGGGAAGGCACAGGATGGATGGTGGAGGACCAGAGGTGGTCAGGCTGTGGATATTGGGATCAGGATTGGTCAGGGAATGGAAGAGGGTTGTCAGACAATGAATGGTTGGGGTCCCGGGGGTGGAGGGCCAATAGAGAAAGAAGAGGACCAAGGGTAGACTAAGCATGATGGGATAGGGACCAAGAGTGGACAGGCATTGGACAATTGGTGACAGGTGATGGAACATATGGTGAGGGAATGTTGACAGGTGGGTGGGGGGACGGGGACTAGGAATGTGCAGCTAGTAATTAGATGGGGGGGATGGTAAAGAGGCAATATAGCTTAGTGATTAAAGAACAATGGGTCAGAATGTGCAGAAACACCAGAATGACCAGCATATTGCGGTTCAGGACTACAATGGGATGGCCAGGGGGCTGGGTGTCGGTTACAATTCGAAATCTGATCACCTAATCAACCCTTGGCGGGGAAAGATAAGGACGGAACTGTGGACTGTGCTCAAAGATTTGGGAAATACAACTTGCGCTGGGATTGGCGAGAGTCCAGGTCCAAAGATAGACAGAACCTTGAGCTCATCTGTTGCCCAACAAGAAGGCTGTTCCAGCATAAAAAATTCTGTATGTTTTGGAAAAACGCCCACTTAGTGTCATTGCACTGAAAAACTAAACCTGTTCAGAGAAAACACCTCCCTATGACAAGCAAACCTTTCCGACCTCCATCGTTTTTAGGGGTCTTTAAGAAAAAAGTATAATTTGTAATAATATTCAATCCTGCCCACCGGTACCAGATCCGAGGTTCCATCATCCAGCTGTTCTGTGTTACAAGGTTGTGTAACTGTAAGAGTGATCTGTATTTCGGTATAAATAGATTCTAAATGATACAAATTGTATAAAAAGTGCGATTTAACCAGCAAACAACACTACATATTTAACATAAGTCACGCTAATATTTCATTGGGCCGCCTTTAACTTTGATTACTGAATACATTCACCTTGGTATGGTTTCAGTAATCTTATCCAGTGTCACAACATTTATTACCATCCAGAGTTGCATTCATTTCCTTCCAGATCTTTTATTATTATTATTATTATTATTATTATTAATCGGGATTTATGTGGCACCAATGATGGGAGAGTCAGAGCTGTGTAAAGTCTTCTCCATCCCAAATATTCTCCAAGGGGTTCGGGTCTGGGTTCTTTGGTGGCCAATCCATGTGCGGCAATGATGTCTTATGATCCCCCATCCACTCTTTCACAATTTGCATCAATGAATCCTGGCATTGTCATCTTGGATATGTCTGTGCTATCAGGGAAGAAGACGTCTATTGATGGGAAAACCAAGTCACTCAGTTAGTCAGCTGACCTCAAACATTGCTGAGCCCAGACCTGACCCAACTGAAGGCACCATCAGATCATAGCACCACTCCTACAGGCTCCTCCAGGTAATAGCATGGCTCCTCATATCACTGGCAGGGACCCCTAATCATAGCACTGTGCCCACAGGCACCAACAGATCATGGCGTAATGCCAGGTAACAGCACAGCACCCCCATATCCCCCACAGCACCTCCATATCCCTCCCAATCATAGTGCTGCCCCTGCATGCAACCCCAATCATATCACAGCACTTCAGATCATAGCACTGCACCTACAGGCACCTCTGGATCATGGTGATGCCCTCGCAGGCACCAACAGATCATGGCGTCATGCCAGATAACAGCACCCCCATATCCCCCACAGAAACTCCCAATCATAGTGCTGCCCCTGCATGCAACCCCAATCATGTCACAGCACTTCACGTCATAACACTGCCCCTACAGGCACCCCGGATCATAACGCTGCCCCCGCAGGCACCCTGGTTCATAACGCTGCCCCCGCAGGCACCCTGGTTCATAACACTGCCCCTGCAGGCACCCCAGCAGTCTTGGTGACTTGTATACAATTAATCATTCCAATCTAACAGCCATGTGAACCTCGCTTTGAAAAGCTGGTAATCAAAGGCTGCTAAACTTAAATTCTCCCTTCTCTAAATCAAAGAAAACAACTATTTGAAACAGTTTTCCACTTCCAACCTTGTGGTCACATTTTGGTGGAGGCCATTTTCTGATTCCCCCATGACGGGATCCCTGAATACAAAGCCAGCTCCATGAAGATGTGGGTTCACCAGTCTTGTGTGGAGGACCTCAAGTGCCCTATACAGAGCCCTGACCTTAACCCTACTGACCACCTCTGGGATAAATTGGGATGGAGATTATAAGCCAGGTCTTCTCTGACCTCAATAGCTGACTTTATAAATACTCTCTTGGCTGCACAGACACAAATTCCAGACAGGACACATAATGTGCAATGATTTCCCAAAATGTTATATACGTAACAAAGAACCATAACATGGCAATGGTGGATCTGTACACATCCGCTGTGATTGAGAACCCCTCCGTCCTAACCTTACTGATAAGAATTCTATGAGCAGTGTATATGATGGGTACCTTAGAAGAAAAACAAATGCTGCCTTCTCAAAATTTAATAAAGCGCATGTAAGTGTTTCAGAGTTCTTCTTCAATAATGTTCTGTGGTCTGATGTGTTCAACATGTAAATGTACATGGCTCAAATACACATGTTTGGAAGAAGAAAACTTCATCCCAACTGTGAAGCATGATAGGGGTGTATTATGCTCTAGGACGGATGGGCTGCTTCAAGGTGTGGCCTATAGATATCTTGACATTCAGAAAAAAGCTAAAATGGTTGTTTTGGCTAACCACAATGCCTCTGCTTGCTATTGCATGCACAACTGATAGTAGGATCTGATAGGACTTCCAATATTGCCTATAGAGGCCAATCAGATCTTAGGGAAAACGGATGATGTAGGTAAATCTGAGGCTAGGCAGTTCTTGGTTGGAAGTTTGGTAAAGGGAAGATCATTGTATACATTGCTGCTATAAGCCAGTCATGCTCTACTGCGGCCGGGTGGGGTGTTTGGATCATAAAACGAACTGGACAGAATTAGAAGTCATGTAAAAAATATGTTCAGCCATTAAGTTGGTGGTCTGCAAATCTTAAACCCAACCCCCCCAAAACAAAAATGGAATATGTATGTATCACCCCTCCCAGTGTTGCACGTAGAACATTTTTTAAGCTGGGTGGGGAAAAATTGTAGGTGATTGGCAGCCCCAGTGTTATGACCCAACTCTTCGGTAACTACCCAGAAACAGCCAGGTGGTTACTGGAAAGTGCCAGGTGGTGCGCCCAGCTAAAAGTGGCTAGAGAGAATACTGACCCTCCTATTGTGTGATACATCCCCCACCTCGTTTGTAAGCTCCTTGGGCAAGGGTCCTCTCCTTGTGTCATTGTATCTGTCTGTTATTTGCAACCCCTGCTTTATGTACAGCGCTGCGTAATATGTTGGTGCTATATAAATCCTGTTTAATAATAATAAAAGTAATCATTCCAGATGTGGTATCTGCATTTGTTTCCTCTGCAGGCCTTTTCTATTTTTCTTCTGTTTATTCCACAGGTAACACATTTCCTGCCCCAGGTTGACAACACTGCCCCCTGTCCTAGAGAGTAGTGTTGTCACCCTAGGACAGGATGGTGGTGACATTTATGTATTGCAGCATTAGGCGTGGCTGTATCTGTAAGGTTTGGCGTTGTGCAGGTATGACGTGTTGGTGTGAAATGACGACTAGGTAGTCTTCAGATGTGCTGTGTTATTGATGTAAGCAGAGCTGGTGCTCCTTCTGTTGTTCCTGCGCTCAGTGAGTGGAAATTATTGGCTTTGTCCTTACGTGAACTCTGCAGACTCTGAGCTTTTGCAGCCATTAGATGACATCAGTGTTACAGATGATATATAGGTTCTCCGTGTGTTTGAATTCTTGCCATCCATTTCCCAGCGCAGTCCTATGCAGTTCATTGCGGTTTTATACCCTGTGCTTACACAACACCCGCTATAGGCAACATCACAGATATTTTTTCTGCAAAAAGAAAAAAAAAAAAATTTCATATCTTGCATCCTTTGTCAATGATTCAAACTGAAGGGGAGCACTTTTCAGTCACTGAATAATCATTTAGGAGACCATCCCAATCAGAATAAAAGTTTAATTACAACAGGCCATATATAGCAAACCACTCCAAGGGGCAGGCCTGTGACAGCCTTGGTGCAAAGCAAGTGGGTTGAGTGATGCTGATGGTCATTTAATGAGGAAGACCAGTGACCTCTAGTGGTAGAGTGCAATTACTGCCAGGTCAGCTCCAGATTCAAGGCTAATATTGACTCAAACGCTGCTTTTTAAATGTATTTGGCTGTATTCCAGTTGTTTTTATCAATGCCAAACTGATTGATCTTCTCTTACTAATTTATAACCATTTTTTTTTATTGAAGCATGTGGACATGGAAAATGCCTATCTGTGTGGATACTTGAAGATAAAAGGCCTTACTGAGGTATGGTTTTCCCCTAAAGAGAATCTGTACTGTAAAAGCCCATTATGGTTTAGAGGACAAAGGAACACTCATTACTTTTGCCTGTGGTATCTCTAAAGATAATAATTTCTATTTTACTGACTTACAATGCCTTGTTCTGCACTGTGTCTCAGTGTGGAGGCCCCATATTGGGACAGAGCTTTCCTAATAGAAGCCCTTCCTTCCAATGACTGACGATCAGATGTAAGGGGTTAGGGTAACCAAAAAATAGCAGGGAGGGAGAGGTAGCACAGAGCCACAGAATGGATGAAGCAGGGAGATCCTTGCACTGTGGGTCCTCAGGTACAGATTTTTCTCCAGCAAGGAGAACCGAGGGCTGAGCAACAGTGATATCACCAAATCTCATAGGACGAGCTGTCAGAGACAGCAGTACCTCGGGTGCCCAACAGGTGGATCGCGATCTACCAGTAGATCGCAAAGGCAACACGAGTAGATCCCGGAGCCATGCCTTTCACAATAAACTTTTTATTGTTGGGTAGATCATTTTGAAAGTGTGGGGACCCCTGCTTTAGATGATCTTGCTCTGCACATGTATAGCTATGACACCCAAACCACAGGAAATGAATCAGGAAAATGTGTCCATTTTGTACTTGGTTGTGTTTCTTGATGTTCTTTATAACATACCAGATCTCTACAGTTTGTGTAGAAGAATAATTCTTAAATGCCTGGACAGATCCTGACTACTAAGTAGCCAGTACATAAAAAAAAAATTTGGAATGGGGGAGTGTACACCAGCTTTTGGGATCTACTTACCTTGCATTTACATTGTGCTGTGTCTTTATTTTCTTACTGATTTCATGTTATGTTCCTGACAGTTTACAGGGAGTTTGATATTCCTCTAATATTAGCCTGAACATCCTTATCAGTAACTTCCAAACTTTACTTGTTGCAGAATGCTCTTCTATTTTCACATATAGAGACTTAATGTTGTCATTTCATATAGGGGGCTATTCATAAAGCAGTGAATCTGGTGAAGAATCAATTTCTGCCATTGAAACACATGGATGATTCTCCACCTGGGAATGTTTTAATAAATCTCAGATTTACGGCTTTATTAACAGACCTCCTAGCGTTTAGTTCTTCTCATACAGTCATGCCAAGGCTTACCCGCTGTCTCTTGTTTCCAGGAATACCCAACCCTCACCACCTTCTTTGAAGGAGAAATAATTAGTAGAAAACACCCGTTTCTAACCAGAAAATGGGACGCAGATGAGGATGTAGATCGGAAACATTGGGTAAGTAGCTTTATGCATACAGGTCAAGTGTTGCTGTTTTTACGGAAAGGTTTTGAGGGTGAATCTGAATGTTGTGAGCAGCTCCTCTGTGATTTTTATTAACCAGGATTTATATAGCGCCAACATACTACGCAGTGCTGTACAATAAATAGTTGCAAATGACAGACTGATACAGACAGAGTGACACAGGAGGAGGGAAAGGACCCTGCCCCGAATAACTTACAATCTCTGTGATTGATCTCTACATTTATGTGAAACACAGATTTAGATAACTCTTGCTGGTGATTTCTTTACCGACACTCCCCGCTATTCTATCTAGATAGGTGAACCAGCTTTATCTGTCCTTCCTAGCTGCATGTATTTGCTTTGCTTTAGTTTCCCTGCTACTCTATTGGGTTTGGAGAGAAAAACTTACTCTTCTGGGAACAGACATCATGTAGCTCACCTAAATTCTTGCCATGTAACCGCAACAATGCATTGAGATTTGCCACTACATGCTATGATGTGGTGGTGAGGCCGGTTACACATTCTCTAGTTTATTCCAGGGGCTGGACTGCCAGCCAGAACTATTGTTCTAAATAGCAATAGTAGGCTGGTCAAGTTGTGAAAGAGTTTGTAGTATTTATATTGATTATCTGCTTTGCAAATTACATTCAGCTCATTTCACCTTACCATGGTCCAATGTTTAGAAGTGGTATAGACCTGGAGCAACCCCATGTCAAAAAAAATTATAAAAATATGTAAAAGCTCTTTGTTATAAAAGCTATGTACAGCTATTGTCATGTCTTCGTCCAATACACCAGACCTGAAATTTTGTTGTTTTTTTTTCCCTGTCTGCAGGGCAAGTTCCAGGCATTTTACCAGTATGCAAAAACTTTCAATTCTGATGACTTTGGGTTTGAGGAGTTGAAAGCCGGAGACTATGTCTTTATGAGATGGAAGGTAAATATTGTAGCACATCTAAAATCTAAATATCTCTGCCTATGCTTCTGAAAGATTTTACAACTTTTAAATACCTGTCCACTTCCCTTTATGTGGAGAATTAAAAGGGGCAGAGAGGGGTAAAATAAAGTGCTGGTAAAGAATCAGCCAGTAAAAGTCACAAGAGTAGCTGTCAAGGTGGTAAACACTTGGAGCTGTACTGGTTTTCTTGCTCCCACTGTAGGTCTGAGCATGCCCTTAAGCAGCAAACATGCACCCTGGTATACCAGGGCTCTAATATGGGAAACAAATGGTTAATATTCTGAACTTTTAGTAAGAGCTGCTGTTTGTCAGTTCTGCTGGCAGCCTTTGGCAGTGAGAAAGATACAGAATAAGCCAGAGATACAATGTATACCAGCGGTCGCCAACTGGTGGACCACTAGAAAATTTTGGGGGTCCGTGGCTCTGGTTGGTGCATCCCCAGGAGAAGGCCCCGCTGGGGGGCGCACTGGCCAGAGCCACGGATCACATACCCCAAGCAGTTCCCAGGCCCAGGGAAGTGGGCAGGCTGTGTCCCTGCACACAACCCACCCACTCTCCCATTGCGGGCTCCGATCTGCGATGTCAGAGTGGACGGGGTTATGTCGTAATGTCGTCACACTGGGGGAGAAACCACTGGGGGAGGTTTCTCCCCCTTTAAATGACACCCAGCTCCCCGCGCATACGCGCTCAGGAGCCGGTGATTTTAGTTGTCGCGGACCTGAAATGGTTTGCGACTGCGACAGTGATACACTGCTGGCTCTCTCTGCACAAAGCCCATATTGAGAGGCTGTGTGATGACTTCCAGCTAGCCAGCCAGGCGATGCACCCAGCAAGTTGTGTCTAGGGAGAATACTTGATGATGTGCTGTCAGACTAGAATAAGGAGGTTGCAGACCCCAATACATGATGTAATTGCTTTCTGTATTCCCTGAATTCTTTGTCGTTTACTTCTCTCTTTCATTAGGAGCAGTTCTTGGTGCCCGATCACACGATTAAAGACATCAGTGGCGCTTCCTTTGCTGGCTTCTACTACATATGCTTTCAGAAGTCTGCAGCAACGATAGAAGGCTATTACTATCACCGGAGCTCCGAGTGGTAAGACAAAATTACCAGCAACGTGGTGCAACAAACCTGTCGGAGTGCCCATAGTGCCCCCTGTACACTGCCACAGATACCTACAATAGAGAGTCAGAACTGAACCATGGAGCATACGTAGACTATGAGCTTTCTTTTAGTTTGCATGGGTGGCTTGAGTGTGTAGGCTTTCTATTTACTTGAAGAAAAAAAGGCAAGCTGAGGTAATGTGACCTACAGCTACCAACTTGGTGCCATATACTCCATTTTTAGAAGCCTTGTGGATTCCATACATCTACAACTCAAAACTGTTAAGGCAGCACAGGATGAACCTTTAAAATATTAGGCAGTTGCTTGAAATGTTTTAGATGGTGTAGGGTCATCAACCCTTGTAAACTTACTGTATAATGAAAGGTTAAAGTATGACACCTAAACAACCTTTTTTATTTTTCTCCCCTCACAGGTACCAGTCTTTAAATCTGACGCACGTCCCTGAACACAGTGCACCAATCTATGAATTTCGGTGACCAAGATGTAGAACATCAGACTGAAATCCACACCGGAGATCGAGCGGAGCTGTCCGCTTCAAAAACCTGCTGCTCGCCACCTCTGTCCAAGCTAGAGACTCTGGGAAGAATGTATGAGTGTTATAAGCAATGACGCATGAACAGGCCTACTGGCGTCCACCTCTTATACCTGCCGCAGTTTTTATTTTTAATCTGCCGGATTTTCTTGTTTTATATGTATTCCCTATTTTTTCCCTGTGCTTGATCTGTTGCTCCTCTGTTCGCCCTAAGTTAAAAACAAGAAAAGGACCTTTTTCCTGCCGATGGAGAGGACACCATAGCAAAAGTTGAGAAGTTAATTACTTCTCCATCTTGTGATTTATTTCCACCTCTAGACACAAAGGCGTGGAAAAGATTTTGTTTTTTCTATTGACTTTGACCCCATTGGCTTTGAATCCATTGGGTATGTTCTTTGTCAACTTCAATAGTTGGGGATAAACACTCCATTTGTTGTAGAGGATTGTGTCCCCCCTCTCCCCTCCATCCCTGTGCCCCAAAAGTCCTATTTTTGATTCCTTTACCACCAAAACAAGAAACTACTCCAGACTGCAATACATTTTACCCGTTTTCACATTGAAAACGGCAAATGTCAGATTTTTTTTATATCTATAAATATATATTATAAATGCACATATATTTAATCAGAAATCTAAATCTATGAATGCCTCCAGAGTTGAGAAATAGGTGAAGGCTGCGCAAGTGTGATCGACCAAGGTTACGTGTGCTGAGTAACGATCCCTGAATTCATTCTACCCTGGGTATTGCCAGTCCCTGCTGTGCAGATACCCTGCTGAAGAGGGAAGGGTGGAGGAGAGTCTTGTGCCCAGAACTGAGGCCATGCCATCGCGTGGCCATCTGTCAATAGTGCAATGCAAACTTTCTCAGTAAGAATTGTGAATTATGGAAAGACATCAATGCAATTGACTTCTGGCGAGGAGCTATTTTGGGATTGTTGCTGCTTCGACACACGGCAGATTAAAAGCATGGGATGGCTTCTTTCGCTATTTTCTATAATGCTTAGGACTTTCGCCTCATCTCCTGGCCCTGACCAGCAAACGCAGATTAACGCATTTGTTTGTTTATGTTGCTATATTACATGCGCCAAAATTTCTGTGTCGGGGATTAGTGTCATAACAGGTTTTTCTCTCTGCTAACGCTGCCAGTTTGGTTTGTATTGCATCACTGGCTTATTGGGTGAAGATTTTTTTATTGACAAAGCTTAAACTATGGAAATACAGCTTTGTCTCATTTGTAGTCTTCAGGCAGATATGTGTGCGAGTTTTGTGGAGAGCGTTACCTTGGAGGGGTCGCATTAAGGTGACCATGAGCAGCTTTGTGTGATGTGTGCTTTTAAAACATACTATAGATACATCATGCAGGGCTGAACAGATTTCTGTTGAATTTCAGCCCCAGAACCAGCAGGTAAATTAAAAGGGGCTTCTTATTTTACGTATACATAGATCCAGCAAACCCATAAGATAAAGGTCTTTTTTTGCAGGCTTTATATTTGCAGACCCCCTCCTTGGGTTTTTCTCTGCCAGTGCTGGGTAGGCAGCCAGTGATCTGCCTCACTACTCTTGTCTGACTTGCACAAAACACATACCTCTGCTCCTGGTCTGTGATCCCTCAGACCTTTTAGTTTTAATACCAGTGACTTTTATAGATTAAGAGCATTTTATGCTGCTGGACAGCGGAGGTGATGTAGGGCAAAGACAAATGACATAGCCATGGGAAAAATGGGAATAGTACCAACAATACAGATGGCCCCTGCTGTGTCATTAAAAGTTTGTCTTTTACAGCGAAACTTGTGTATGATATATACATTATGATTGGTTGTAATTTATGAATTCAATATGAAAAATACTTTATCCATTGGAATTTTTTTATGGGGGGGAAAATATAGGCTATATTTAATAAATGCAAGGTCCCTATCTTTCTCAGACTTCACTGTTCCTAGTCTTGATCTGGACCAAATACGCAAAAAATGTAATCTGTGTGATCAGAATATCTGCTTTACTTGTTCCAGGTCAGTGGAGTGCAACATTCAGACATAAAATGACAGCCAGAAGATTAGAATCTATAGGAGAGGTCTTTAATAATAACCTCACTGTATTGCTTTTCTGACAGGTTTTCTATAAAAAAAAAATTAAACACATTTTCAGAATGTTTTACCTTTATATTCACCTGGTAATCCTGTGAATAACACAATTCCTGCCCATCACAGGCTACATCATTCCTCTACTGTATCTCTTAAGGGGTCCATGGTTGCGCTCAGGAAGGGTTATATTAAAGTTGGCCTTTATTCTTCTCCGTTACATGGGGGCTGATTGAATTAATACAGACAAAGATCAGATTGACATAGAAGAAATCCTTTTTTAGAAGCATTATGGGAATTGGTTATAACGTTCATGGCTAAATGTTTGTGGACAGCAGACCATCACATCTGTAGCTTGTTGGGCAACCCAAATCTTCACCCTGGGTAATTTTATGGAATAGGCCACCCATTAGTAGCTAAAACAGCTTTCACTTTTCTGGAAAGGCTTTCCAAAAGATTTTGAAGTGTGGGAATTTTTGAACATTCAACCAGAAAAAAAGTTTGTTAGTGATGCAGAAGACTTTGCCCAAACACAATATTACAATTCATTTGAAAGGTGGTAAATAGTGTTGTGCAGGCAACTCTAGTTCCTTCACACCATGTTCTTCAAACCATAGCTTTATGGAACTGTCTTTCTGCCTGAATTCAGAGGGTTGCCCACATACATTGAGACATGTGTAGACTGATGAAGTCTTTGGGTTTTTTGAATAACCAATGTTGGTTTTTGCAGTGCAAGTTTTTGAACAATGCAGTGGTAACTGTTTACCCACATGGGTTGGCAGGTGCCTATTTCCCAGTTTTGTTCTTTGTGCAACCCAGGGGGCTTCTTCAAATTCTCAGAAGCAAATGGGCTTTCATAAAAACAAATGACCTGGCTGGATAAATAAAAGGCACACTTGTAAGTGATTCTCACCTGATGGGTGTTTAGTTCAGAGCACCCATCAATGTGCTGGTTGATCTGATGCTTCATGAAAGTGATGTTGGTACCATCATGGAGCTCCCCTCCCCTCAATGAACATATATTGTTAAATTTCCGACTTTGATTAGAATAAAACTGTAGTTGGGGGGAGTGTAGGGCGGTTTTTACCCTGTTATTATTTTAAATCCTAAATCATACCTGCAGAAAGCTGGGTTAATAGTCACCCCTCCTGCCACATGTGCAGCCAAATCTAGGACTGTTCTGGTAAAAACATCTTCTCCACCTGGGACCCCTTTTCTTGCTGTGGTCATCTCCAATTCGTCTGTCACTATAGGACACAGTAATGACCTATGAAGTGAAAAAAAGACCACAATGTATAGAGAGGGGCCACGTTTTGGTTTTTCATAAAGCCTGGGTCCTGAAGACTGCAGATATTTACAGCAGGAGGAGGGAGTGTAAAATATTCAAACTTCTCATTGTAGCCATGGCTTTTGGTTAAAACTTTATCATAGAGAGTCCCCTTCATATCCTGACAGCCAGGGTCCATTCTGCAAATTCAGTTAGACATCTACATATAGTGGCGCCATATTTACTAGAACAGAACTTGACAACATTATAGCTTATAACCTATATGGGCCAGTTTGATTTAGACTTGTGGTCTCTGCATCCCAAACGGGTGCTGGCTATTTTAATGACCAGCTCATCAACATATAATAGCAGTTGCAAGCTGAAAAGAAAGCTGACATGTTATAGTGTGGCATTAGAACACATTTTCAGAAAGTTATGTAGTGGCTCCAGAAGGAAGGTCCTGAAGGTTCTAGAGTGCAAGCCCATCGTTCTACCATAAGGTTGCCATGTGTGAGCACTTATTGCATTTACTGATTGGCTGATCGGGTGTGTTGAAGTCACCTGGGTGCATATGCTTATGGCTGCCATTTATCCACGCTCGTTCTCCATGCTGGATCCGGGCAGGTAAAGCTGATCTCTTATTATGTCACAGGGACAGGAAGTGAGAAAACACTCAGTGCACCCGATGAAATCTTAGCTTTTGTATGCACCAATGTTGGTAGGGGTTCTGCATTTTGCACAATTCTTGTATATTATTTTATCCCAATTGCAGGCTTTATTTTTATGCTTTGAACTTATTGGTTGAAGTGTATCTAAAGGTAAGGGAGTTTTAGTTGGAGTTGGGAGGTTAGAACCTCCATTATGTTTTTTTTTTGTCCTCTGTGTCCCCTAGTTGGAGGATTTGCACTCTCTGCCAAAGATTAAACATTTTAAACTGCCACCAGAATGTGAAAAGAGATTCTGCTCCTTTTTGAGACTTCCTTTTACTTCGTTTGAAGTGTATGTAATGGGAAATCTCACCAATGGGATATAGAAGGCAAAAAAAACTGTTGGGATTTTACCATCCATACTTCGCAAAAAAAAAAAAAAAAGGGGGGGGTATTGAGGCTTCATTTACAAGGGTGTAAAAAATGGCAACTTGCATTGTTGAAGCTCTCCAATCATCAGCTTCCTTAAGCTATAGATATTTCAGTTGCATTTCCTTTAAAAACCACATGAACCAGACTTTAAATGTGTTTTGGCTATGGAAGAACTGAATCGTGGCACATTCTGCATTATGGCTTTGTCAACAAGTGAATTCATGCAATATATTGATCTGCCTGGTTTCCATTGTACATGCTAATGCTCAGTATTGCTTCATATTCACCCACACAGTGTTTGGGTTTTTTTCTTTTTTACTTCTTTAATGATGACAATTATTTGATCACCAATGCTGTCACTACAGCTAAATCCTCAGATGTTTTTAAGGATTGGCAAACCCTCCATGCACCATGAGAGAGTGCCAACGCAGGTCGGGCTGTAGACAAATAAAGAACTAACATTGACCTTTAGTGTCCGGCTAGTTGCACCACAATGCTTTTCTGTTAATGGTGTAAGCGACTTTTTAGAGTGTCACGGGGGTTTTCAATGCTGGGTTTGGCAAACAGTCCTAATAAAAAAAAAAAAAATTAAAAGAAATCACAAAAATCAAAAATAGTTGTGACTTTTATTTCACCCGGACGTAAAAGGTATTTAGGGATAATGATGAATAAATTAAAAAAAATAATATACTGTTCCCTAAATGGTCAATCCGCTGCTCTTTCTTGTGTGACCTGTAACCCCCATTTTCCACATTGAAGGGGCTCAGATGCGATTATAAACTAAATGTATAGTGTCTTTGTGTGTATTTTTAATTAGGACTTAAATAATTATTTATTTACCTAAAATATTTTGAAAAGCTGCAATGCATTTATATATTGCAACTCTCTCTCTGACCAGCAGGTGCTGCTTTAGGCTTCTTTTCATGTTTCCCCTCTTTTATTCTTACTTTTTTCCTTTTTTGTTGTACAAGAACAATAATACATAGAAATCAGATATATACACAAAAAAAGATAATCCGCTTTAACTCCCTACTTTGGATAATGGTATTGAATATCTATACAATGTTTTCAAAGCAGATTTTTTTTTTTTTTTTTTACGTTTTTCTTTTCAGACCTATTCATAATTAAAGCCTAAATTAATTTTTACATATTTTCAAAGTACAACACATGAAAGCTCAATCCTTTGGTCCTATCCTTACAATACCACTCCTCTGCATTGTATGTGAGTGCAGGGTGATGTGGCCTTGCCCTGTACCCACAGAAGGTCCTCAATCTTTAGGGTTTTTTTTGCAGAAGGTGCAATCCTTTCCAATTGCCCAATGAGATAGCTGCACGCCATGAAGTACAAGGACCAACAAGAATGTCAGATGGACTCTCTTTACTACTTCAAGCTAATTATATTGAATAGTATGTGTAATTAAATACATGATCACCAGTGCTATAGAAACAAGGGGTTGCAACCGTTTTAATCAGAATTGCGGCCCTTATTTTGAGGACCTGTATGGGTTCTTCTCCTGAATATCCCTGCCTGGCTGCTCTTAGTTTTACAACAGTGCCAGAAAAGGTTTACTATTGGCTTCCTCCGCTTCCCGGCTCAGCAATAAAAGATGAAGCAGCCAGAGGTCTAGAGGGCCCCCAAATCTTAATGGAGGATTGTTTTAAAAAAGAAGAACTCTGATATAAAGAGACTACTGATATGAAAGGTGGGGAAGCTCTGATATAGAGGGACCCTTAGTGTTTGGGGCGGTGATGTGATATATATGGAAACCCGATGGTAAAGGGAGGGCTGTGATATAAAGGGGCTCCTGCTGTGAAGGGGAACCCTAATATATTCCTCATTCTAATGGGGTGTGGTTCTGAAAAGAAGAGGGGGACTCTAATATGAAGTTGAGGGCAACGATGTTTGGAATTACATAAAAAAGTAAGCTGTAATTTAAAGTGAGGAGTCTGTTGTTAAAAAGGTATCCGTGTAAAGTGAGGGGTTCTAATGTAAAAGTCCAGTATGTCTAGATTTGAAGCAGGGCCCCTCATTTACAGGACAGAACTCAGGTATAAGGAGGCGCTCCCTATGTTAAGGAACCTGTCATATAGACCCAAAGCAATGAATCAAAGTTGCCATGGAAACAGAGGCCTAAATTTCACATCGGAGCCAGTCTGTAGTTACACCACTCACTACAGGGTTGATGCTACTTTTGATGTTGGGTAAATATTGGATGGAATGTTTACTTTTTATCAATTTAATTCAGTTTATACTATACTGAGATTTTACTGTCTAGTAAAATTATTAATTGGCACACTTATGTCAGGCTTCACTTTATGTCTACCCTCATTTCTCCATTTGTATCTATGGGAACAGCCATTGTTGTCACCGGATCTCAAATCGGATCACGTCTGCCATTGGTCATGTCAATTACTTGGTGGATTGATGGGACTTTTGGTAGTTTGGTGAAAGATACTCCCCATTCTATAATGTCTTTTCTTATATGGGGCACAATTTCTGTTTGAGACTTTATTTACTTAACATTACCAATATATAGGTTGTACTATAGTAGTTTTGGTTCTTTTTTGTTGCTGGATTACAATCGGTTACCAGGGTGAGGTTGCCATGACAATGAAGGCCACAACAGAGTTTACTCTGTTGTGGCCTCCGTTCTCATGGCAACTTCACCCAGGGACCTGGCCCAGTATTAGGCCCTGGAAATGGTGCCAATATTTCTTCCCAATAGAAGGATTTCTCCATTCAAAAACATATTACCATAAATCAATGCCAGTATTACCATTTCCCCATCACTTTCATTTATTTTATATTGACATGGAAGCCACCAGGTACACAAATTTAGAGCCCCGTGTTCTAGAGGCCTGCTACTCATCCTGCAGCCCTCAGGGCCCTGCGGACTGTAGTATTTTATTAAAAAAAAATATTTTAGTACAGCTTCTTGACTGTACTTTTATAGTTTATGTTTTATGTATTGTTACCTCTGATCTTTTATAACAGATCTTGCTGTGATAAATATAAAATGTGAGTGTTAAGCAGGGAACAGGGAGAAGAAATGTGGAAGAATTTATTTGTAAAGAAGCTGTAATAGCTGTGGTTTCTAGCAGTCTCATGTAACGTGTCTACAGTCTATGGTGGTCTCCTGAGGTATGTCTCCCGTATGCAACAACTACTATAGCATAGCATGTCTGCAGTCTCTAACTCTGACTTTGTTTTTGGAGAAAGCTGGGGACTTATGTTGAGCATTATCTGGATTGTCATGTCACAAAGCAACACATCCAAGGAGATCAGTGGGCACTATTGACCAACATACCAACACTCCAGTCTCATCTCCTATGGCTTTCTATGGAAGAAACTCTGCTGAGGCTACTCATCCAACACAACAATAGGTGCTCCCATACATGTATCTGATACTAGAATGTAATAGGCTTCCCAACTTGCTATTGTTTTTGTCAGGGCCCTTATGCAAGGGCCCTGACAAAAATGCCACGTTCACTAATGGCAAGTTTGCATCTCAGTGCCAGGGCCCCCCACACTGTTGTCTTCTCCCAGCGGCCCCCATACAAAAGGTCTTGGCTCACTGATGCCAGTCTTGCACCTCTGTTAGTGTGTGTAAAACTTCAGAAGGGTTCCAGCTCCTCCTTATTCTTTACACATTTAAAACAAAATCAAAACCAGTTAAAAAGCTTTTTCCTGATTGCAATAAATTATATTTTCAAAATATATGTAAAGATAACATTTTTTTATTTCAATACTGCATAGATATTGAAAGGGCTTAAGCCATTTGTGAAAGTATGTTACTTCAGTGGGAATACCTGTCCTGATAACAAGAGCTGGGGGTCCAGTTTCTTTTGCAGAGATTCCTTATGTCTAAAAATAGCAGACACAGACAAAAAAAAAAAATAACCTTAGAAGGGTTTTAAATCTTCCCCACTCTAAATAGAATTGGAAAAAAAGTTTTAATTTTACATTAACCTTAAATATGGCAAATAACTATGTCTAATAATATTTATCTGAATATAATATGTGAAATAAAGACAAGGCAAGTTAAATATTGTTTTTTAATTTTTCTTTATTGATAAAAAAACTAAGATTGAATGTTTTTTAAATACTGTATGAATCCTTCCACAGGGACTACTGGGTCAATCTGCAGGAACATAAAGCAGTACTGTAGTAGTCGGTTTCATGTACATGCTTCAAAATTAATCAATGCAAAGTGTTGAATGAGTTTTCCGTCAGGTGTGGTAAAACCTCTTCGCTGCCAAATGGCTCCAAAATCATGTACAACTCCAAAAGCATAGCGGGAGTCAGTAAATATGTTTACAGCTTTTCCTGCCATAATTTTACAGGCTATAGTGAGTGGTATCCATTCTGCGGCTTGGGCAGAGTGAACAGAGAGAGGGGCAGCTTCAAGGACTGTGTCTGGGAGCTGTACCATGGCATATCCAGCTGAATAAGTTTTGTCAGAGGATCGGGAACAGGACTCATCTACAAAAACATTTTTTGCTAGAGGAATGGGTGAATAGGAATAGGAATAGGAATAAGTGTGAACGTGGTGTTGATGTATTTCAGTGATATATGAGTGTGACTCTGGCACTTCATCCTCCGGCCCTTCAGAACCTAAGAGGGCGTTGAGCATAGCGTCAGGACCGCTGTTAGCAGAAGCACGTTACACTTAATCCTGCAGTGGATGTTAGGATAACTTCATACCAGACAACCTTTGTGCTTTTATGTGTTGAGTGATTAAATTCTTAAGCAAGTATAGTACAGCATGGGATGTGTTAAGTATCGTCTCGTGACCCAAAGTTAGAAGTGAGACACTTTTTGCAGCAATTGTGCATGCCGCCAGCACACGCAGACAGCTTGGCATGCCTTGCACAGTAACAGGCAGTGTCTTAGAGACATACGCCACAGGCCTCAATTTACCTCCATGCATCGGAGCAAGCACAGCAGCCATGGTTTTACAATCCTCTCTTGCATACAATACAAATGGTACATTAAAATTTGGCATTCCCAATGCAGGGGCAGAGGTCAGGGATTCTTTTAACATCAAATATGCTTTAGTCATTTCATCAGGAATCCAGTGTGTGCAAAAATTGATCATGCCAAGAAAACTGAGCAGCTGTTTCTTTGTCTGTGGGCAAAGCAGACTGGTAATGGCATGTACACGGCTGGGGTCTAGCAGCCGGGATCCTGGGGTTAAAAGCATTCCCAGGAATGTGACCTGTTGCAGACAGAACTGAACCCTTTTCTGTAACACCCTCTGTCCCTCTTTTCCCAGAAAACACGACAACACCGTGTCCCTCTGACATGCCTCCTGAAAAGGGCTACATAACAATAAATCATCAACATATTGTTGTTTTGACATTAATCCCTCCATTTGGGTCAACAACCCGTGACATTCCCAGCGATCCCATCTCTTCCTAACAGGTTGATTGGACAACTAGGTAATACCTTGAATGAGTGATGTGTAATGTATTCTCCATGTACTGTACATATGGGGATATGAGGTGTGCGCCTTGTAGGGATGGTGACTCCGTTTATTCCCACAGAGGGCCCACCATGTGTAGATGGACCTGACCAGGATCGGAGGACAGAACAAGTCGCTATTGTGTCTACTAAGAAGTCTATCAGGAACTGTCCTACTTTTAATGTAATTGTTGGGTTTTCACCAGCCCGGTCAGAGATCTGTAACATAGTGGTGGTGAAGTCTTCCTGTAGGCATCCCTATCCCTGATGTGGTTTGCCTCCCCAATGTATGGGGTACTTTAGAGCAGGGTGGTTGTAATTGTCAGCTAAATGTGGCTGCATTGGCGCACTTTGAGGTTGCTCTTGTACTGACTGCTGTTGGTGTGTAGGGCAGTCCCTGGCCTAATGACCCTGGCCTTGGCCCTTCTCAGGGCTCACACCACCTCCGTGCAAGCCATAGCGCCCCTTAGTGGCCCTGTCTCTTTGAGCGTGCTCGCTGAAATCCTGACTTCTGAGTTCACGTTACTGCTTGCCCGAGGCAACCACAGCAGTGAGGTTTGACCCAACCTCACCTTGCCAACCAGATTAGTACACAAACATATCATATATACAACATTTCTTACACTTCTAAATTATTGACACAAAAATTCTTACTCTATAAATTAAAACAGAGGCCACCAGTGTGCACAAAATCAATAATAAATTTCACAAATCTTTTCTAACTAAGGACCCAGTCCTTCTATGAGGGAGTCTGCACTGCCACAGTGCTTAGGATTGCAAGAAATCTAAAGGGACCCAGGGGAGGGCAGAGGTACAAAAGAATATTTCCATTTACCCAATCCTTTTAAAGTACGTAAATATCCCACTTCTGACATCAAATTGTTAGGGTGATTTTTTGCTGATCCCAGATCAGCTGTCCATCTCTCAGTCTCTCTCTCTCTCTGATAGCTTCTGTTTACAGTGCTTGGAGATAACGTAAAACACGCAACTCAAGCATGCATTTAGATCACTCTCAAAACTTTATTATCACAGACTCTGTAAGGACCTCTTCCACTGTTTTTCTTTGCTGTAAAAGTTGAAAAAAAACATAAAAAATTATACAGATCAGCACGTCTTTGTCCAGGTCTTTCGCTGGTGTTCTTACCTGAAAGACATAAAAAAAAAAAAGGGAAAAAAAGATACAGTTTATTACTTGGGTCTCTAATGGAAAGGGTCTCGGCTCACTAACGTCAGCCTAGCACCTTTTTTTCAGGACCTCTTCCTTTGTTTTTCTTTGCAGAAAAAGTTTAAAAAAACAATAAAAAATGATACAATTAAGCAAGTCATTGTCAGGGACTATTGCTGGTGTTCTTGCCTAACAGAAATGAAAAACAGAAAAAAAAAGATACAGTTTATTAGTTGTGTCTCCTATGCAAAGTGTCCGGGCTTACTAATGCCAGCCTAGCTCTTTGTCAGGACCTCTGCTATTGTTTTTCTTTGCGGCAAAAGTAAAAAACAAACAAAAAACAAAACATAAAAAATGATACAATTAATTAAATGGTGCAAAGGGTCTCAGCTCACTATTGTGAGCCTAGCTTCTCTATCTAACTTTTCCTTGGTCTCTAATGCAAAGGGTCTCGGCTCACTAATGCCAGCCTAGCACCTCTTTGTAAGGACCTCTACCACTGTTTTTCTTTGCTACAAAAAGATTACCGTATTTTTCGGACTATAAGACGCACTTTTTCTTCCCCAAAACTGGGGGGGAAAAGTGGGTGCGTCTTATACACCGAATACATGTTAAATATACCGGTAATTAAAAAAATCATACTCACCCGATAGGAGGCGTTTTATAGCTGTGTCAGGCTGATTGAGCAACCAATCAGCTTGAACTATATCAGCCGTCCTTACTGTCACTTTTACTGAGAGGGGCGCCGTGACGTCCACGAGATAAACAAAGGATATGCTTTAAAATGAACCAATCAGCAACTCTCATCTCACTAATGTTAAATCTGATTGGTAGATTTGGGTCACTGCTATTTACATATTGTCTGCATCTTCTTATTTTATAATAATAAATTATCTGAAATAATATTACAATGAAAGTATAACACAATACCTAATGCTGCTTTTTCATTTTCTTTACTTGTTTCCAGTTCTTTATTTTCATGGCTGATATGGAAAAACCAACAAATCTCACTACAAATCCAATTTTTTTTTTAACAATTGTTAATTATTTTCCCATCTGTAATTTGTGTAGATTAGACATTTTTATTTTAGCCGATTGCGACTCCGGACTATACATTCTGTTTTAGTAAATAAAATGCTCCCCCGGCTGGATAAAAAAGTAGCTAAGACTGACATGTTTAATTTAGGATGTCTTCTGTAGTACTCCAATGTAAGCACTAGATGGCGTCAGTCTGCTGACTGGAAGAACAAGCTATGAAAGTAGAGTATCCCGGCCTCGTCGTCACCATGACAACCTTATATGCTTTGTATATGAAAATAAAAGGCCTTTACCGGTATCTAGGATTGTCACCCGGTAGAGAAATCACTGCCAGGCCGTTATTTTCATTTCGTATGATGGGCCACACATAACTTAAAACACATGCCAAATATCAGTTCGTGGGTCTTTTGCCTTCATCAAACATGGCTGCCTGCACAGCACTCTTTGGAGTTATGACAAAAAGGCATATGCCCCCCCCCGGCCTCTGTGCTGCTTGCGGCAGGTTGTCCTGGCAACGTGAATTCCTGGCTGTCCAGCAGTATAGGGACTACATATGACAACATGGGGCCTTTCAATATGGGATTGCTGGGAGTTGTAGTTCCTCCCTACCAGTCTAAGCTCACAGGTGTATGAAATTCTAAAATAAAAGACTCTGTGTTGCATCCAGGGAGCCCATGCACCTCTTGTGTGTTTTGGGAATTCGGTCAGCCCATTCGCTTTGTTGCAGAAATGCCAGAACGTTCCATGAAAAAACTGCAACATGCAAGTTATTTTGTGCAATGTGGAGCACCGTAATGCGTGTGCATGAAAGCTGCATCGCCGTAGTATATTCAGGTGTCATTTACCAGAGTTAAAGTTGTATTTTTGATTAAAGAGGAACTAAACTGAAAAGTGCCTAAAACATAAAAAAAATACACTTACCTTTAATCCCGTAAGGCAGTCGATCGGCCCTGGGGTGTCTTCCATATTATCCCGGTATCCATCTCCAAGCCGGCGTGCCGGGCAGCGCCATCTTTGCCTCCTCTTCCATGTTCTTCCTACGTCAACCGACCAAGGCGCGAGAACGGGTGACGTAGGTTGGAAACAAAAACTTTCTTCACCGACAGGCTCCAGAAGGAGCACCCAAGAGCCTCCCAGGATGCGTGACGTAGGTATCCCGAGAGGCTTCGCACTCCCATTCATTCTCCATCGCCTAGGCCAGGGGTTCTTAACCTTTTGATGACTGCAGACCCCAATGGATAGTCCAATATGGTCCCATACCCCCTTTAGTTGACTGTTGAAATAATCATCACCATTCCTTAGTTGCCAGATTGAATTTACTGTACATAGATATGGATAGCGAGGAAGAGAACATGAAATAAAATCATAAGCTTTGATGACTTTATCATATTTATTTACAAAAAGCAAAATGAAAATGACAAATATACAAACAGCTACAACCATTTTACAATATACATTTAATTCACCTGTTTCAGATTATAAACCAATAAGTTTACTTCTTACAGTTGAGTATTACACAAAAGAAGAAAACAAACCTAAATGTGCAATTTTTTTCAATGTCTTGACCACATAACACAGACTTTCACTAATCAGGTGAGATATTTGTTGTTGTTTTTGTGGAATCAAAGAATGGAATATGGGTACAGTTGCAGACAAGGCTACTCGCATGTCATCTGACACATCAAGTCGATTTCTCCACTTACCGTAGATTTTAGATTTAATAGTGTATAGTTAGTATACAATCCAAACAATTTTTACTTAACATAAAAAGGGTAGTCTACCGTTTTATGTAAAGTGAAATTTCCGAGTTTAGGTACGCTTTAAGGAAAATCTAAAATAATTTATTAATGGACCAATTGCATGGGGAATGCTAAAAAAAATTCCTATTGAAGAGATGTATCTGCATTTCCTATCCTTCAGACACAATAGGGAGTGAGCGGAAATTCTCTCCTGTTGTTCAATAAAACAAGTGTCCCCATTGGAGGATTCTCTCTCAACTCCTACTCTGGTGACAACTCACAAATGTTGTGATAGTCACCAGCACATACAGAACAAGTGGATCCTCCATTGGGGACACAAAATAAAATGTTACGGGGTTCTGATCATTCCTCTCTGCACCCAATACTAAAAACAAAATAAAAATCACACAGGCATAGATTGGAGCTGGATACACACATTCAATAAATGGATCCTTTACATTGTTTTTCTTTGCTGCAAAAGGTAAAAAACAAGACATAAAAAGGATACAATTCAATACTTGGGGCAAAGGGTCTCAGCTCACTATTGTCAGCCTAGCAACTCTCTGCCAGGGCCCTCCACTGGTGTTCTTACCTGAAAGACAGAAAAAAAGATACAGTTTATTAGTTGGGTCCCCTATGCAAAGGGTCTCGGTCTTCAATGCCAGCCTAGCACCTCTTTATAAGGACCTCTTCCAATGCTTTTGTTTGCTGCAAAAGTTAAAAAAAAACTAACATAAAAAACGATACAATTCATTACCTAAGGCAATGGGTCTCAGCTCACTATTGTCAGCCTAGCACCTCCACCTTCATTTACCCGGGTCTCTAATGCAAAGGGTCTCAGCTTACTAATGCTGGCCTAGCAGCTCTGCTTACCTTTACCTGGGTCTCTAATGCAGAGGGTATCGGCTCACTAATGCCAGCCTAGCACCTCTTTGTCAGGACCTTTACAATTCTTTTTCTTTGCTGTAAAAGTTTTTTAAAAAACAAACAATTAAACCCATACAAAAACGATACAAGTCGTTACCCTGGACAACGGATCTCAGCTCACTATTGTCAGCCTAGCACCTCTACTTATCCTTTACCTGGGTCTCTAATGCAAAGGGTCTCAGCTTACTAATGCTGGCCTAGCAGCTCTACTTACCTTTACCTGGGTCTCTAATGCAACGGATCTCAGCTCACTATTTTCAGCCTAGCAGCTCTGCTTACCTTTACTTGGGTCTCTAATGCAGAGGGTCTTGGTTCACTAATGCCAGCCTAGCACCTCTTTGTCAGAACCTTTACAATTCTTTTTCTTTGCTGCAAAAGTTTTTTTTAAAAAACAAACAATAAAACCCATACAAAAACGATACAAGTCGTTACCATGGGCAACGGATCTCAGCTCACTATTGTCAGCCTAGCACCTCTACTTACCTTTACCTGGGTCTCTAATGCAAATGGTCTCAGCTTACTAATGTTGGCTTAGCAGCTCTACTTACCTTTACCTGGGTCTCTAATGCCAGCCTAGCACCTCTCTCCTCTCTCTGCAGAATCCCATTGTAACCGCCCACGAGGTCCCCACAGGAGGAGAGCAGAGTCTGACTGCAGTATGATAAGGAGGCGTTTTATAGCTGTGTCAGGCTGATTGAGCAACCAATCAGCTTGAACTATATCAGCCGTCCTTACTGTCACTTTTACTGAGAGGGGCGCTGTGACGTCCACGAGATAAACAAAGGATGTGCTTTAAAATGAACCAATCAGCAACTCTCACATCACTAATGTTAAATCTGATTGGTAGATTTGGATCACTGCTATTTACATATTGTCTCCATCTTCTTTTTTTATAATAATAAATTATCTGAAATAATATTACAATGAAAGTATACCACAATACCTAATGCTGCTTTTTCATTTTCTTTTACTTGTTTCCAGTTCTTTATTTTCATGGCTGATATGGAAAAACCAACAAATCCCACTACAAATCCAATTTTTTGTTTACCAATTTTTAATTATTTCCCCATCTGTAATTTGTGTAGATTAGACATTTTTACTTTAGCCGATTGCAACAAAGCATATAAGGTTGTCATGGTGACGACAAGGCCGTGATATTCCGTTTTCATAGCTTGTTCTTCCAGCCGGCAAACTTAGGCCATCTAGTGGTTAAATAGAAGTACTACAGAAGACAGATCCCAAATTAACCACCTGGGCGTTACACTGATGTCTAGATTTCTGTACCAAAACCGGTACACTGTTTTTCATGAAATTTTTTTTTTAATTGTAGACCTGTAACTTACCGAAATATGTCCGAACAAGGGTCTAGTAGATATCATGAATATAAAAAAATGTTTGAAACACACAATCATGTAAAAACATACTTTTAATAAAATTAAATAAAATACACAAAAATCAGCTTAAACAAGAATACATAAATAAATGAAAAATACTGAAAATTCGGTATACTGTATAGTAATATATTTTTCTAAAACACCTCCCTAGGGTCCAACAGTCCAACGTCACATACCTATAGACAAAACCACATAAATAAATTTTGTATTATTTTGTATTGGATTGGATACAGGACTTTGTATTGAATCCAATACAAAATATTTGAATTTCCCGCTACGACCCCAATCGAGAGCCGCATGCACAGACATCATCAGGAATCGCCGAGGGACACGTACGCGAACACCGGGTATTCTAATTCTTTCCAAACAAATTTATTTTAGATTGTAGGCTATAATTCACCGAATTACTCAATAATTACTTATAATTCACCTAATTACCGCATTACTCACCGAAATATGTCCAAAATTTTATAAATTTATTATTAAAATTTTTTTTATAAAACATAACAAAAAATCTTTAAAAAAAAGTTTAAAAAAAAAAAGTGTATAATGTAACTGTACAGTAGCTTATATAATTTATATATAATACAATTATATATATATTATATAAGGATTTCTTTGTATTGGACTCAGTACAGCTTTCTTGTATTGAGTTGAATGCAAAGGAACGCAATACAAAATTTTGAGTTTCCCGCCCCGCCTCCTGCACCGACGTCACCGGGAAACCCTGGTGATCGTCACTGCACTTGCCGCATGAAGAAAGAAGACGGAAGACATCTCTGGAGGAGCTGCGGGGAGAAGGTGAGTATTTTTTTTTTCAATCGACGCTGGACAGAACGGATCATCGCAGTGGGGACCAGGTAAGTGATTGGTATTTACACAGTGAGAAAAGTTCGTGTTTATCGATTTTTAAACCCGAACTAAGGTCGGGTTTACCGGCCAGGTGGTTAAACATGTCAGTCTTTGCTACTTTTTTATCCAGCCGGGGGAGCATTTTATTTACCAAAACAGAACGTATAGTCCGGAGTTGAGGCCACTAGATGGCCTCAGTCTGGAAGAACAAGCTATGAAAGGGGAGTATCCCTGCCTCATCGTCACCATGACAACCTTATATGCTTTGTATATGAAAATAAAAGGCCTTTATCTTGGGTTGTCACCCGGTAGAGAAATCACTGCCAGGCCGTTACTTTCATTTCATATGAGAAATAGCCACACATAACTAAAAACACACACCAAATATCAGTTTGTGGGTTTTTGGCCCTCATCAAACATGGCTGCCTGCGCAGGAATCTATGGAGTTATGACAAAAAGGCATAAGCCCTGTTTTTCAGATGTTAATAAAGGATACTCATATGCCCATGTATTATGCAATGAAAAGAATTGTAAAAGTGTTTATTTTTCTTTGTGTGTGTGTTTTTTTTTGTTATTATGTGTATTGTTGAAATTTTGTCAAAAATCAATAAAAAATCTATTGAAATAATGAAAAAAAACATAAAATTGATACAATTCATCACCTCTACCTACCATTACCTGGGTCTCTAATGCAGAGGGTCTTGGCTCACTAATGCCAGCCTAGCACCTCTTTGTCAGGACCTTTACAATTCTTTTTCTTTGCTTCAAAAGTTTTTTTAAAAAACAAACAAAAAAACCCTACAAAAACGATACAAGTCGTTACCATGGGCAACGGATCTCAGCTCACTATTGTCAGCCTAGCACCTCTACTTACCAATAGCTGGGTCTCTAATGCAAAGGGTCTCAGCTTGCTAATGTCGGCCTAGCACCTCTACTTACCTTTACCTGGGTCTCTAATGCAAAGGGTATCCCGCTCACAAATGCCAGCCTAGCACCTCTCTGCAGAATCCCATTATAACCGCCCACGAGGTCCCCACAGGAGCAGAGCAGAGTCTGACTGCAGTATGATAAGGAGGCGTTTTATAGCTGTGTCAGGCTGATTGAGCAACCAATCAGCTTGAACTATATCAGCCGTCCTTACTGTCACTTTTGCTGAGGGGGCGCTGTGACGTCCACGAGATAAACAAAGGATGAGCTTTAAAATGAACCAATCAGCAACTCTCATCTCACTAATGTTAAATCTGATTGGTAGATTTGGGGGACTGCTATTTACATATTATTATTATTATTATTATTATTATTATTATTATTATTAATAAGCTGATTTTTGTGTTTTTAATTTAATTTTATTAAAAGTACATTTTTTTTTTTTTTTACATGATTTTGTGTTTCAAACTTTTTTTTAATATTCATAATATCTACTAGACCCTTGTTCGGACATATTTCTGTATCTTACATGTCTACAATTTAAAAAAAAAATTTCATGAAAAACAGTGTACCCCGCTTTGGGTACAGAAATCTAGACATCAATGTAACGCCCAGGTGGTTAATAAACAGGATTTGTATAGCGCCAACATATTACGCAGTGCTGTACAATAAATAGGGATTGCAAATGACAGACTGATGCAGACAGTGATATAGGAGGAGAGGACCCTGCCCCGAAGACCCCCGAAGGGTGAATTTCACACACAATAGGACATATTGTGTCTATGATCTTATTTTATAATAATTAATAAATTATCTGAAATATTATTACAATGACAGTACAACACAATACCTAATGCTGCTTTTTCATTGTCTTTACTCGTTTCCAGTTGTTTATTTTCATGGCTGATATGGAAATCCAACAAATCTCACTCCAAATCTAATTTTTTTAAAATCTAAATTGCTTCCTCTTCTGTAATTTGTGTAGTTTAGAGATTGTCCTTTTAGCAAAGACTGTTATGTTTTTTTGGGGATCTGTCTTTCGTAGTACTCTTATTTAACCGTTAGATGGCCTCAGTTTGCCGGCAGGAAGAACAAGCTATGAAAGCGGAGTAACTCGGCCTTGTCGTCACCATGACAACCTTATAGGCTTTGTATATGAAGATAAGAAGCCGTTAACTAAGGTTGTGACCCGGTAGTGAAATCACCGCCGGGCCGCTATTTTCATTTCGTATGATGGGCCACACATAACTAAAACATTCTAAATACCAGTTTGTGTGTCTTTTGCCCTCATCAAACATGGCTGCCCGCACAGGACGCGGAGTTATGACTTAAAGGCATAAGCTCCGCCCTCTTTCCCGGCTCCTGTAAGCTGTGCTGATTGTGGTGCGGCAGACTTACTGGCAGGCCGCAGTCATGGGGATCTTGGAGAAGATTTCGGAGATTGAGAAGGAGATTGCTAGGACCCAGAAGAATAAAGGTGATGGAAATTGATGGGCATGCCTAGGGCAGGTTGTCCTGGCAACGTGAGTTCCTGGGTGTCCAGCAGTATAGGGATTACATATGACAACATGGGGCCTTTCAGTATGGGATTGCTGGGAGTTGTAGTTCATCTACCAGTCTAAGCTCACAGGTGTATGAAGCTCACAGGTGTATGTGTTGCATTCAGGGAGCCCATGCACCTCCTGTGTGTTTTGGGAATTCTGTAAAATGTGTTTGGTCAGCGCAGTCGCTTTGTTGCAGAAATGCCAGAACGTTCCATGAAAAAACTGCAACATGCAAGTTATTTTGTGCCATGTGGTGCACCGTAATGCGTGTGCATGAAAGCTGCATCGCCGTAGTATATTCAGGTGTCATTTACTAGAGTTCTAAATTGTAATTTTGTCTAAAGAGGAACTAAATTGAAAAGTGCCTAAAACATAAAAAAATACACTTACCTTTACTCTCGTAGGGCAGTCGATCAGCCCTGGGGTGTCTTCCATCGCTTCCCGCATCGTCCCGGTATCTGTCTCCAAAGCCGACGTGGAGGCTTCCGCCATCTTCGCCTCCTCGTCCAGGTTCTTCTTCCTATGTCACCCGACCCAGGTGGTGGAACTGGAGATGTAGGTTGGAAAAAAAACTTGCAGATCGGCAAATTTTTTTCTCTTCACCAAAAGGCTCTATCTGCGCGTGCCCAAAATGCTTGAGCATGCGGAGAAGAAGCACCCAAGAGCCTCCCAGAATGCGTGACGTGTGTATTCCGGGAGGCTCTGCGCTCCCATTCAGTCTCGACCTCCTAGGTGATCGAGAATTAGGGACCGTGCAAAAAAAAAAAAAGGTGTAGCATGTTAAAAACCTAAACAAATATAATTTTTAAATTTGAAATTTCTGAGTTTAGGTACACTGTAACGAAAATCTAAAATCATTATTAACCTCCTTGGCGGTATGATTATTGAGGATTTTTAAATGTTAAAGCTGTAAAGTTAAAAATCCTCATTATTTTTAATTTCCAAGCCGGCATCGGCTTCCCTTGGCCTCAGGTCCCCAACGTTTACATGCCGGGGATGCAGATGGTGGTCGGGCATGGCTAAGTTACGCAGATGCCCGCCCGGCATCACCAGGGGAAGAAGATGCCAGGCATCGCTCGGGGACGCCGCGGCCACTGCTGTAGGACGCCGCTGGAATGTGGGAACCAGGTAGGAGTTTTAAACTCCCTGGCAATTCTTTTCTGTGTGTGGGTCAGGTTACCGCTTTTGGTATGGAAAATCCACCCTGAGCCACACTCGGGAATTCCACCATGGAGATTAATGGACCAATTGCATGGGGAATGCTAAAAAAAAGTTTCATGATCATTCTTCTCTGCACCCAATACTAAAAACAAAAAGAGCACAGGCTTAGATTAAGGCTGGGTACACATTGAATAAAAGAACATGTCCTTTCTGACAAAAGACTGTAGGATGAATGAGCGAGTTCTGTACATACAACGCCATTTTGCTCTATGGAGAGGGGAGACGGGTGAACGAAGAAGCGGCACCCTTCTGTGCACTCTCCCCTTCACTTTCATTACAATCATCCATGGATCCGCCTGGACAGAAGTCCAGACGATGAATAACAGCCGCCAGATTCTTGTCCGATATCAGCTCTGAGGCGATTATCAGATGACAGTCATCTGATGTGTGTCCTTACCCCCTCTTTATGTTTTGCTGACTGCTGTCCATGAAACAAAAGGTAAGGGGAGATCTTCTAATAGTGATACCTTTCAAAGAATTCCATTTTCTATATATTTCTGAACAGTAATTTATCACATGACAAAGTGGAATTTTGATCTTACATAATTGTGAGATAAAATAAGGATCGCATTTATAAAAGCTCATTAACTTTTATGTCTGATACTTTATTGTTATGTGTGTCATGTGACTCGATCTTTGATTTTTCTTCCAGCTACTGAATACCATCTGGGTCTGCTGAAGGCAAAACTCGCCAAGTACCGTGCCCAGCTTCTAGAGCCATCTAAGTCGGCTGCTGGAAAAGGAGAGGGCTTCGATGTTATGAAATCTGGAGATGCCCGTGTGGCACTGATCGGGTTCCCCTCTGTGGGTAAGGTCAGTAAACCATCTTATACGATCTACACTCTCCCTCTCGTACATTAGTGGTCATCTTTTCACACAGCTAAATAAAAGGTCCGTGGGTTTGTGCAGGCTGGCTCTGCCAAGTAGTATTGGTCCTGAAAATATGAAGCACCATCTTATGGGAGGTGAGTCGGTCACAGCTCAGGGAAACTTCTAAGAATTTCTGGAGAAACTACGGGCTTCCTCCGAGTCATAGGTGGCTGGAACTGTTTTGCTTTTCTATGGGCAGCACGGTGGCTCAGTGTTTAGCATTCTGGCCCTTGCAGCAATGGGTCTCAGGTTGGATTCTCGACCAGGGCACTATCTGCATGGAGTTTGCAGGTTCTCTCCGTGTTTGTGTGGGTTTGTTCCGCGTACTCTGGTTTCCTTCCACATTCCAAAAACATGTTAATTGGCTTCCCCCAATAATTTATATTAGAATAAATAGACTAGAATATTAGACTAAAGACATAGGACTATGGTAGGGCCATTAGATTGTGAGCTTCTTTGAGGGACAGCTAGTGACATGGCTTTGGACTTTGTACAGCGCTGTGTAATATGTCGGCGCTATATAAATACTGTGTAATAATTATAATACTCTGCTGGTCGCAGGCCCTCTGACGTTGTCATGTACAGTATTGTTAGTAAAGATATCGAGGGCCTGGCCACAACCCGGAATGTTAGAGAGAGGAGAAGCTGGTCTGTGATTTCCACATTTCCAGTTGGGCTTTATGTCATACTAATGTTTAAAGCAAACATTGAAAGTGTCATGGCTGCCTTCTGAGAATGCTGATTTTATGGCTCATTGGTTTTTAAGCAGAACTAAAACTATGAAATGATATATATGATCAGACAGGTTCTAAATTGCTGAAGGGACAGATGATGTCCCCTACAACAAACAAACTTATCTGCCTGATCGCAGTCTTTTCTATAATACACCTGTGCAGATCAGTGTACAATCCAGGAATAGCTGGCTCCCGGGATTAGATGAACTCCTGTGTTCGTGCAAAGGAGTGGGATCATTCTGGCTTGACCAATCAGGATGCCCGAATATCCTGAACCCGGAAGATGACTGGGTAAAGATGTCGGCCCAGCAAAGGAGTGAGGAGAAGTGAGTTTAGTTTAAAAAAAATTGCTGACACTAATTGGCTATTTGTAAGGGTGACATTCCGCCCACTGATCAGCAGTGTAAAAGACATTCTACCCACTGACCACCATGCTAATATAAAGTGAGCTGTGGATATAGTAATTATAGGAGGGGTTCTTTGATGACCTGAAAGTTACTTCAAGGGTTCCCCTATGGTATAGATGTCGATAAACACTGCCCTAGTTCCATCTCCTCCTACATGTTTGTATTGGAGCAGCTCTGTGATAGGCTGCTTTACTTACCAATAGTAATTGTGTCTGAGATAGGTTCAGGAGGATAAGCCTGAACTATAGGAACTATCAGGAAATCCATGAGCATTGCCCAATCTATGCCATTGTATTGGCACATCATGCATTGCACAGTACCTCCCATAGGCACTCCACATTTATTATTGTGCATTTACGCAGTCACAAAACTCCTTGGTAAATCTCAGCATCCTTTGCAATACATTTTATACATTTTTTTTTCTTTTTTACAGTCCACCTTTTTGAGCTTAATGACATCCACAGCCAGCGAGGCCGCGTCTTATGAGTTCACAACCCTGACCTGCATTCCTGGAGTGATAGAGGTAAGTGTGCCTTTTAGGTAAACTATAACAGTGTTTTATTCATTGTTACAGGTTCATAAACTGTTTCTTTTGTTTCTCACTACACCTAAATACAGCACACATTTGAGATGCTGAGCTTTCTTGTAACGCTGTCGGCATACATTTTGGTGAGCTTAGTATAACTGATTGGGTTACATATTACTTTTCTGCTAGGGACGTTCACGTTGTTCTTCTTTGCCATTCAGACTTTGCAGTACAACCAAGAGTACATAAAGACAATGGCTTCTTCCCAAGATCAACACCACTTGTTGCATCAGAGCTGAGCCCATTCCATTTGCAGTTATGTGTCTGCATTGCATAAAGGAGCAGGGTGTTATTTAAAAGTGCAATTAACTTGTTGATGGGGCAGGGAAAGCAAAATATAGACAGAATAAACCTGAACTGTTACCAGGTTGAATATTTCTATTTTTAATTCTTTCCTTTTTTTGCTTTTTTTTTCAGTACAAAGGAGCAAACATCCAGCTTCTCGATCTTCCTGGAATCATTGAAGGGGCGGCGCAGGGTGAGTGTCTCTCCTGAGAAGTTTAATAGCCATTTTATGGCATATTATGTGCCAATTGGAAATTTTTTCCTCCGGTCTTATCATTTTTGGGTGCTGACAGGAAGATTGTCCTTTGTGATTGTTGTGTCTTTACACATTTTTTTTTCTATTCCAGGGAAAGGCAGAGGACGTCAGGTTATCGCTGTAGCTCGGACATCGGATGTTGTCATTATGATGTTGGACGCCACAAAGGGTGAGGTCCAAAGGTAAGTAGATTCACTGTACCACAACACTCACACTTTTCAGTGATTGCCTTTTATATAATCAGGAGATGAAATGTTCCCTATAGCAGCCAATTAGATGCTTATTTTCCCTGAACCAGACAAATGACAGCTAGAAGCGGATTGTTTAGGAAATATTCCTGACACAATGCGATCACTAAAACACGCAGACAAATACATACTCACTCATGTAATAACTCCACACATACTTAATGCATTGCACTAGACAAAGTGATTGTTTTAGTTTGGCTTTGTCAAGCCCCGATCTACTGCTGCAAGACTTTGTGTGTTCCTGTGGTGAGTCATTTATTATCCGACAGAACTGGTCTCCCTTCAATTGTCATATTTTTTCCTGTGTCAGATCTCTTCTGGAGAAGGAGTTGGAATCTGTGGGTATCCGACTGAACAAGAAGAAGCCCAATATTTATTTCAAGGTGGGTGATCAGTTATAAATGCACTTATGCTTGCTCTTCATCTGGTTCTAAAGTTTCCAAGAAGACATTAAAAAAAAAACATCCCTCCTAATATGTTAAAAATGTGTTGCATTTGAGCAGTTCTAAATAAAAAATGTTTATTAGATGAAGCAACATAAGTTCATTAGTGTGTCACATTAATTTTTAAGTGCAAGCAGTCTAAATACCTAAAGAATAAAACTTTTGGAATCCTTATACAGAAGAGCTTGGAGTTAAAATGGGAGAAAGAGCCAGTCATGCTGCAGACTAACAAGCATCGATCTCATGGGAAGAGAGAACAGAAAGATGAGGTCATGAGTTGGCTGGTTATCCTTTACTGACCAAACACAGATTTGGGGTGATCCTTTAGGTATTATTTACATACAGCAGCGTTGTGTGGCACTAAATCTCTAGTGGACAGAAATACAAATCATGTTAAACAGTTCCAATATATGTTTTACATCTGTTTCCTTAGTGGTTTGTCTCAATTCAACTTTTAGAAGTTTTATAAATTTATATAACTGCACAAAAAAAATAAAATGGTGAGATCTGTATAAAGGGTTAGTATTTTACAAATAGCATCTGGTTGTCCTCATGGGGGGTATGCAATGATTAATTTAATCTACATCTGTTGTAATTTCTTGCAGCCTAAGAAAGGAGGAGGAATTTCATTCAACTCTACTGTACCTCTCACCCAGTGTTCTGAAAAGCTGGTGCAGCTCATTCTTCATGAATATAGTATCCTTTTTACTGTACATATCAACAAAGAAACAAGGTTAATGGAGTATATATTGTGCATATCTCCTGGAAGTATTTACAAAATTGAAGCATTTTACATGTATTAATAATGCAATCAACCAAACTTGTTAAAGTCATGCACAACATAGGTGCCAGTTTACTTTCCAGGCTCCAAATCAAGTTGGCATGTAACTAGTTCTGATCACATCTACTGCAGCTAAGGCTTTACATATATATATATATATATATATATATATATATATATATATAAAAAGAATGATCCTTAACTGTGCTTTCCAGAAATGTTTAATGCAGAGGTCCTGTTCAGAGAAGACTGCAGTCCGGATGATTTCATTGACGTCATTGTTGGAAACCGAGTGTACATGCCCTGCCTTTATGTGAGTCTTTGAATAGCTTTAAAATCTTGTTTTCAAGGTGACTAGACTAATATGTCAACATTCCTATTGTGTTGTGCTTTAATCACATGACATTCAGCCCTATAGGGTAACTTAAAGCAGACCTATCACCAGAATTTTTAGTTCATATAAAAGGGTAGATAAGATTACCTAATATAAAAGGGTTATCTTTTTTTTTTTTTAGGGGCCTAATAGGGGGGAACCCTATGCCCTACTGTCTTTACCCCCACAGCAGTAAAGACTGAATGGAAGCACAAAGCCTCCTCGGATACCTATGTCATGTATCCCAGGAGTCTTCGGTCTGCTCCTTCTGTGCATGCCCGATCTCGAAGGGGCTTTTTCTTGCAATAGGAAAAGTGAGGTTCTCACTTTCCGGGCAGTTTTTTTTTTTTTGTTCCTTATTTACAGTTCGCTACGTCACGCCTCTCGCTCCTGTTTATTGCTAGGTTGAGTGATGTAGTTACAAAAAGATACCAGCACACGGTGCTTCCTTTGTGCCTGGATGAAAGAGGACTGCAGAATCCTGCAGGACTGACTCAAAGCCATGTAAGGAGGGATCGGGGTCTCTTTCTAACAGATGGCTTCATATGTAACAGGCTCCACTTTTCCCACAATCACCTTTGTGGTGCCCACAATTTTTTTTTTTCTGATGATTTGTAAAGCTACGTACACACGTCAGATGATTCTAGTCTGATAATAACCTCTGGGCTGATATCGGACAAGAATCTAGCGTGTGTACAGCTCTCGTCGTTTGTCCTGGTAGATCCACAGCTGATGGACGAGGAACGATCGTAATAAACATAAAGGGAAGAGAGCACAGTGGGGTGCCGCTCCGTCTTTCCCCCCCTCCTTTCCAACATCACTATTATTGCACGTGTGCCTAACTACTCCATTGTTGGTGCTGTAGCTGGCTACAGAAATTGCTACAAACTGCTGGTGTATTGGCATGATTCTCAGCTGCTTTAGATTCCATGAGTAATTGCACATCCATTGCATAGCCTAATATCCGCACTGTACACCAGCAGTTCTGAAAGTACATCTGGCTTTTTGGAGATTGTAGTAATTTACATGACTCTGCCCACTGTCCTGAAAGAAGAATAAGTCCTATTACAATTTTTGGGGATAGGTGATGGAATGGGACATTTAAATACCTTGTGTTTTAGAAAGTTTTAAACATCACCTGATGGGGATATTCACTGTATACATTGATCCTGGTGACAGCTTTCACTGAGACTAGAAAAAAGCTTTTCATTTTGAGTTTTCACCAGCAGTAACATCAGTTTAAACCATTTCCAATGTGATTGTAGGTGTATTTTAGAGATGAGAACTACAGAACTGTATTATTCCCATGATTAGGGATTGGTATTACCCCCGTTCTGTTTCCTGTTTTTAGTGTAGAGGCCACTCAAGTGTATGGGAAGCACCCTGGACCTGCAAGTTTAATATAAAGTTTGTGGCAATCCTTATATATTTTTAATGGTCACATGAATGTTTTAAATGTAATTTGTCCTGCAAGGTTTCACTGATCAGGGGTTTCAGCTGTCACTGAGTGACATGGCTGAAAGGTCAGACCTCTTTTTAGTGATCGTGATACCCCTTGAGGGACTTTACCAGGAATCCAATAGGGAATGTGAAGTGGATTGGATTATTCATCTATTAATCATCCGTTTGACCATTTATTTGATACTTGGAAAACTAAAAAAAAGGATTGCTTACTACATTGATAACACTTCTACTGTTAGGTTTTGTATATATTAGAAACTGGCATATTATTTGGAGAAGAAGCAAGGATAAACTGAAAGTTTGTTGGCAGAAACTGAATATCTGTTTGCACCACCATCACCGCCAGCTATACTCAGAAAATGTATCACCTGAATGTAGAACTTGGTCATGTCCAGATTCAGTAAGCTCCTTCTACTCAGATGTGATGACTACATTTTTTATATTTATTTTTCTTTGAAATTACCGGGTGGTGCTGCCATTAACACACTTTTTTTCCGAGAGGATCCACATTGTCACCTTTGGATAGAACTACACCCTTCTACACTACACACTAGCACCCTTCTTTTCTCTAAAAATATAAGTGTGAGGGGTTTTGTATTTATTAACAGACTACGGCTATGTACACGTTAGATTTTTGTCATTGGAAACATGCTTTCATGATCATTTCCAATGACTGAAGACCGAAAGATGACTGAATGAATTCTGTACAAACAGCGCTGTTCTGTTCTATGGGGAGGGGAGAATGAGCGAGTGGTACCCTGCTGCATTTTCTTCCCTTGCCTTCCATTGTGTTTGTTTTTGGTGATCAATCCTCTGTTTTGTTTTTTACAGGTATATAACAAAATAGATCAGATATCCATGGAGGAAGTAGACAGGCTGGCCAGGCAGCCACACAGCGTGGTAATCAGGTGAGCTCAGGGCACTCTGTATACAATGGGTCTTGCTTATCAACGTGTCTGAATGAACTGTTACCTTTGTTTTTTTGTAAAGGAAAGACATAAAACAAAAAACTCTTTTCCAGAATTGAAAATAGGCTTGCATGTTCCTGTGCCATATTTGTAGAACTGCAACATTGTCAGACTATTTTCTAACCATCTCCACTTCTTGTTTCCTTCTTAGCTGCGGAATGAAGCTAAATCTGGACTATTTACTGGAAATGCTGTGGGAATATTTGGCACTCACTTGTATCTACACTAAAAAGCGAGGGCGTAAGTTATGTTCTGTAGATTTAATGAAATGCCCCAGTCCAAAAGTAACAGACACAGTGGTATGCATTCTGAAAACATCTTTTGATATCGGAAAACAAAACATCAAAATTCTTCCTCTCCCCATGCTTCTTGTTTGCCTGTCTTGTGTAAATGCTGTGTGGTTATGTGTCAGGACTTGTACAATGTTTCTGCATGGCAATTCTTGGGCCTGACAGATAGTCATTATGCACTGCATATTAGGAGAATGAGTAGAATGCCATGTTATAATAATTAATAATAAACAGGATTTATATAGCGTCAACATATTACGCAGTGCTGTATATTAAATAAGGGTTGCACATGACAGACAGTGTCACGGGAGGAGGAGAGGACCCTGCCCCAAAGAGCATGTTCCCCCATGCTTTTAAACCATAGATATTTCTAAGAGCCTCAGCAGCTAGGGCAACGTAATGGCTGGGGAAGTATCTCCTGCAAAGTGAGTAAAGTATAAAAAGAACCTGAAGAAAATAACTTTGCCCTGAAGTGATGGGATAAAGGGATTACATTATAACATGTAAAACGTAGCCCAATACGTTTATATTACCAGATCCAGAAAGTCATTCACCCCAAACGTTGGTGGGTGAGGAATTAGGAAACTTTACTGTGCATTACTTGACCGCCAGCCCATATGCCTGACAAGCACCTCTCACCCTGCCACAGTTGGATTTACGAGCATCGCCTATTATGACTACAATCAGGACCCATAATATCCACCCCTTTTCCTTAAATACAAAAGCAATATGTAGGTCTGTCTGTTATAACTTATCACTTTTACTATTGTAATGACTTTTTTTTTCATTTCTGTACAGAGCGGCCAGACTTTGGAGATGCAATTATCCTTAGAAAGGGAGCTGCCGTGGAACATGTGGTCAGTATATCTTGGATGTGACTGTGCTATAAATTTGGAATGTTAAACAGAAAAAAGTGGATGAATTTGGTACTTTTAAGGCATTCAATTAAACAAAAAATATTCATAAACATAATTTAAAACATTCATTTATTCAAAAGTTTCATGAAATCATTAAATTAATCTTTACAATTCCATAGTTGGTCTAGTGTGTGTTAGTAGGCATTAAACGTTTAATGGAGCGAAGTCCGCTTCATCAGGAACAAATAGCCTATAATCACAGGATATTTGACATTTTACATAATTCATATCATATGCCAGATGTATATATATCATACAGTTACGCACATTTAATTTTCTTTTGTGGATATGTTAACTGTGAATCATTATTATGTTCCTATATATCAAAAAGTCCCTGTCCATGCTGTGGTATGGACCAAGACCAACTATGGAATTGTAAAGATCAATTTAATGATTTTATGAAAGTTTTTCAAATTAAGTTTTAAATAAATTAATGTTTTATGTTATGTTTATGAAGTATGTATATTTTGTTTGAATGCCTTAAAAGTCCCAAAATTATCAACTTATCTGTTCAAATTGTTTAAAATGGTGATGTGGAATGTGATATGAATTTGATGGAAAAAAAGGAGTTGTCCACATTGTCCTTTATATAAATTAAAAATGTATAATATTTGTTCTATTTACATGATATAATGGTAAGTATTTGTAATTACTGGTAGTCTATCCATGTCATGTTGTACTAACCTATCGCCCCCCCCACCCTCCTCCGCACTACTACCTGTTTGTTCTATTGGAGCAAAGGGATGACACATTTTTTTAGCAGTCCTGTAATCGTTCTGTAGGTAATTATTCACCATTGGGGGGATCAATTGATTGATCAAGTTAAAAAAGCCTGTTTCCTGTTGTATCTCTTCTTGGATAAGCATTACACCATATTCCTTACCTTAAGAGTTAACAAACAATGCTTGGCTTTCTTTTAAGAAGTCCCAGCACTGATTGCATACTTTAGGCACCCTGTGTGCAACTGATTACATCAAGCTCTGCCAATGATGGAATGTGTCCCTCCTGTGGAATTCTTTCTGCAGGGTTTTACTTTGCTATCCACCAAGTTCAGAACTGTACTAGAGACAAACTTTCATTTTCTGTCTATTATTGTGACTAATTTATTAAGCAGTAAGTTGATTTGTCTGCCTTTTTAATCTTTATTTTGTGACAGTGTCATCAAATTCACCGGACCCTCGCTAGTCAGTTTAAATACGCTCTGGTTTGGGTAAGTACCCCCCACCCAACAAAATATAGTAATTGACCTTATCAATGTTTAACCTTAACCTTACCTTAAATTTGTCCCTGCCAGGGAACCAGCACCAAGTACAGCCCTCAGAGAGTAGGCCTCACCCACAACATGGAGCACGAAGACGTTATCCAGATTGTCAAGAAATAAGTCAAAGACGTTTCATTCGGCAGATGACGTACAGAAGCCATTTAATTGTCCTGTCACAACTTCCACCCAAGAAACCATAAATTTCTCTGCAGAACATATTAACCCATTCAAGTTTCATGTTCGGGAGTGTGTGGCTGGTTTTACAGCTCTGGCATGAAGATGGAATCTGTGTCACAATTATCCCACGCAAACACTGATGTAATACATACCGGCATTCTACAGAATTCTGGAGTTGCACCATTTAAAACCAGTAAAAACAGAATGCTTTATTTCCTACTGTTAATTCAGGTGACTGTTATTCTAACTAACATTTGGTGATCCTTTCTTTGGCTTATCCCAAATAAAAACAGTTGCACTTTGGTACTTGTTTCTTTCTGTATTTGTACACTGTATTTCTGTAGGGGCTGATTAGCCAGAGGATTGTGGGGCCTATTAGCCTGAGCAGGGCTCCTCTATGGTGTATATGTGTAGGGCCCAAGAGCATGAGCGAGGCTCCTCTATGGTGTATATGTACACTGTATGGGTGTAGAACCTATTAGCCTGAGCAGGGCTCCTCTATGGTGTATATGTGTAGGGCCCAAGAGCATGAGCGAGGCTCCTCTATGGTGTATATGTACACTGTATTGGGTGTAGGACCTATTAGCCTGAGCAGGGCTCCTCTATGGTGTATATGTATAGGGTCCATAAGCATGAGCAAGTCTCCTCTATGGTGTATATGACTGTGTATGTGTGAGGCACGTTGTGCTGTCTGTAATCTAAAGGCCCATGAGCAGCGCTCTGATGTGATTTAAATGTCTGTATCAACTATGTCTATATAGTTTTTATCTGGGATATGTTTATTTCCCTAGTGGTTAAACTTGGTGGACTTACCGTATTTTTCGGACTATAAGACGCACTTTTTCTTCCCCAAAACTGGGGGGGAAAAGTGGGTGCGTCTTATACACCGAATCCATGTTAAATGTACCGGTAATTAAAAAAAATCATACCCGATACCGCGATCCCGCGATGCTGTGGGCTTCTTCTTCTCCTCGCTCTCCTCCCGGCTGCAGAGCGTGTCTCCTCCTCCTCTGAGCGAGGAGAAGCCGACACGCATACCCCCGCGATCCCATAAGCAGGCTGATCCAGCCTGCTTATGGGATCGCGGGGGTATGCATGTCGGCTTCTCCTCTCTCAGAGGAGGAGACACGCGCTGCAGCCAGGAGGAGAGCCAGGAGAAGCCGACAGCCGTGCCCCCGCGATCTCATAAGCAGGCTGGATCAGCCTGCTTACGGGATCGCGAGGGCACGGGTGCCGGCTTCTCCTGGCTCTCCTCCCCGCTGCAGCGCGTGTCCCCTCCTCCTCCTCTGAGCGAGGAGAAGCCGGCACACGTGCCCTCGCGATCCGGTAAGCAGGCTGGATCAGCCTGCTTATGGGATCGCTGGGGTATGCGTGTCGGCTTCTCCTCGCTCAGAGGAGGAGGGGACACGCGCTGCAGCCAGGAGGAGAGCGAGGAGAAGAAGAAGCCCACAGCATCGCGTTATCGCGGTATCGGGTGAGTATGATTTTTTGGCACAGGGTGATCAGAAGGGGATACATTGTGTCAATGTATCCCCTTCTAATCACTCTGTGTCAATGTATCCCCTTCTGATCACTCTGTGTCAGAGTGATTAGAAGGGGATACATTGACACAGAGTGATTTTTTAGTATTTTGTTCAGAATCTTTTTTTTCTAGGTTTTTCTCCTTTAAAATTGGGTGCGTCTTATAGGCCGGAGCGTCTTATAGTCCGAAAAATACGGTATGTCTTTTCAACCTGACTTACTATGTAACAATGTATATGTAAAGAGCCCATAAGCATGAGCAGTGTGCTGCTGTTGTGTATATGTCTGTATATGAAAAGGTCTATTAGCCTGAGCAGGGCTACTGTATGGTGTATATTTGTGGGGCCTATTAGCATAAGTATAATTTATAGCATATCTGTGTTCTGTGCATGTGTGAGGCCCGTTAGCATAAGTAGGGATCATGTATAGTACCTATGTGTTCTGTATATGTGTGGGGCCCATTAGCCTGATCTGGGTTCCTTTATGCTGTACATGTGTGGGGCCCATTAGCCTGATCAGTATGGTTATTGGGCCTGTTATTGTGAGCCAAGCGCTTCTATGGTGAACATGTTTGTATGTGTATTCTCTATAAGTGGGGGACCTATTATCCTGTTCAGGACCTTCACTATAGTGTTGTCATCTGTAAATGTATGCTGTATGAGTGTAGGGCCCATCTTCAGTAGGACTCAATAATGAAAGTGTTTTGTTAATATATTGTAATAGGGTGTCAACGCTATTCAACGAGAAATGTCAACGAGAAATCAAACAGCAGCATTGTCACCTTCTGGACTATTCTAAATGAGAAAATTTAAGTAGTCCTGAAAGCAAACACAAAAAATCTAAACACAAACCTTTAATAAATGGCAACTTCAGTCTTCTAGATGTGACAGATTCTTTTTTTTTTTCCCTTATATTTCAGTAAAACATTTTGTCTCCTAGGAAGGACAGTGCTCATTCACTGTACTGTTGTTTTATGATACGTGCCTTTATTTCTATTTCTTTCTCTCTCTCTCTCTCTCTCTCTCTAGAGAGAGAGAGACTAAACTATCCACACACAACAGAATTGGAATAAAGGAATTTGCTATGACATTTTTTTGTAGCATTTACCTTTTATTCTTGTACTGATGTACTCCTACAATTAAATAACTATTTCTGCTTTTCATAATGTACATTCGAAGCAGCAGCAGCAAGGCCGAGTCTGCCTCATTTCCTGGCTGGGGGACCTCCAGCATCTTCTATCTTCTTCTTCCCCAGTCTGACTGCCTCATACTTATCCCTTTGATTCAATGGGTTCAGGAAGTAGCTTCAGCAAGTTCTTTAGATTGCTTTAGGATGAAGCTGGATGATTTCTAGAGGCACTGAACTGGGGATCAAACCTATAAATAAAGATAACAGAGACTGTTGATCCAGGGAACATCCGACTGCCCCATGGGATCAGGAAGGAATGATTTTTTCCACTGTTGGAGCAAATTACACCAGAATTTTTTTTGTCTTCCTCTGGATCATCTATGTCTATAGTTTTTTTTTTTTTATCTGGGATATGTTTATTTCCCTTGTGGTTGAACTTGATAAACTTATGCCTTTTTTTATCAACCTATCTATGTTTTAAATTGGTTTAGAAATCTTTCTAATGAAGTTCCCAATATTTGCAAAAATAGCAAATGGGAGAAAAAGCCAGCCAACCACTACCCACATCACTTAGAGACTGTGCATATCAATTTCACATACAGTAACCTTTTTCATAAGACAAACATGGGGATGGCCATTACTGACTCCTTTGCCTTAAAAATCCTATTTTTATGTCATGCTGAGCCTAATGCTTCAAAACTTCAAGCAAATACAAATATAAGGATGTTGGCCTATTCTCTGACCTCCTCAACTTTACCTGTTTCGGGTCCACATTGCAGAAAGTGCTGAAGCCTGCAAACAAATTTAACAACATATGCATGATGGCTCAGTGGTTAGCACTCTGGCCTTTGCAGCACTGGAGTTGCAGATTGCAATTTCAGCCAAGACACTATCTGTATGGAGTTTGTATGTTCCCACATCCCAAACACCTGCTGCCTTCATTTTACTGGCCGGTGTTGGTGACATATGACTAGGTAGAGACGTTAGATTGCAAGCAAATTTGTGACATGACCATAGACTTTGTACAAATACTATGGAATAAGTTGGCGCTATATAAGTATAAGATGATAATAATAACAAGCAGTTAGAATTTTTTAAAAGTAGTTGGCAATGAACCCCCACCCTATACAACCATCCTATATCTCTCATGACCGATTTTCTTCTTATTTTCTTCCTCCAGGTGTGGTGATAGAAGAAGGCCGGTGAGGGGTTAAAGGCATTGTAGCAGTTCCCCCTCCATCCACCAGTGAATTGACAATAATAGCTGTCATCAAATATGCATTGGAAAGGAGCTTAGCCTAGCGCGCGCCCTTGGTGTGTGCGGGGCAGCAGCCATGGCTCTGGGGGTCTCCTAACCCCCATCACTGTCATCGCCATCCTTGGAGCCAGCTATAGGAAGTTGTCCCCTGGCCGGCCTTAGGACTGTGGCCCATGCTGGACATGTGAGCGTGGTGGCTAAGGTAAGCTGACGGGACTGCTTGGTTATCTGATCCGTCCGCAGCAGAGGCTTTGTTTGCTAAAGAGATCGCTTCTTGGTTACAGAAAGCTTCAGTTTCCCAGCTGCGGGGCTCATTGCTGCTAATGTACACAGCACTCAGCTCTTTACTAAGGATAGACATGACCCTCCACCTGCATCTTTACCATGCTTGGGTTACCAACATACAATGCAGCAAAGATCACCTTCACAGGGGGGCACCCAGATGCCTCACTGAAAAGTGCCCACGTTAGTGCCAACGCCAGGAGACGCTTAGGTTTGGCATATGTGCTTTGCCATACGTGCGGAATTTGCTTGTCTGTGCAGGTGATTTACAAAAATTTTGGTAAATTATGAGGCCAAGACACAACATGCACACACAACTCTAATTTAAAGTGTAACACCGGCTAGGGGTTAACTTATTGGGTATATTCCTGTCTGTGTCCCCACATGGGGAGATTATCTCTACTTTCTGTAAGTAAGTAGGTGTAAATCATTTGCATACAGGTAAATCCTGAGTTCAAAAACTGTCACCAAAACAGGTGACCCCATTGGACAATTTTCCTTCACACTTGTCCCTGCCAAAAATTTTTTTAAAATTCTTTCCCATCTCTACCAGTGATGGTTCTAACTATCAAAAACCTGACCAGTGTTCTCCCCAGACCCTTTTAGCTGGGCGCACCAGAGTTAGATCACAATACAGGGGCTGCCACCCGCCTACAATATCTTCCCACCCGGCTCAAGAAAATTCCTGGGTTGAGCACTGCTGACAGAGGTGCTAAATATTCACTATGGCTGGAGTCGCACTTTAAATCAGTTATGCATTCATTACAAAATAGGTGTTGGAAAAGCAGCTGATATAAATATTGTGATTATGCATTCATTTTAGCTTCTTGCAAATGGAAGAAATGGGAGCCAATTGTTTCATATTTTGCAGGACTGTCTGTTTAACATAGGGAACTTGCTGGCAGGAAGAGAGATCAGACTGTCGCTAGGAAGCTGGGGGTGGGTCGTGACCAGAAATTATTGCTTAACAATGTTGAGGAATGCAGAGATCACCCACCTGGATGAGCTAACTGGCACAACAAATACACTGGCAGGTGAAGCTGTCACATATATGTATTCAGCTGTTTGCCCAGGGTTCAGTTTTAATGTGCCCTTTCCCCCCCTTTGTATATTCAATTTTAATAGCTGCTCCTACGGGCAATGCTCATGTCACTGCCCTTACCAGGTCTTGATATAAAAAAATCAGATTTCAAGTGATTATTGCCCATGGGGACGTTTTCTTCTCAATAACATACTAACGCGTTTCGCACTACCGGCATACTTTCATGAGAAGACTGTCAGGATTTTTAACATTTGCTCACATAACTAGTTCAAAGCCCCCAATTTAACTTTCTCAGGTGAGGTCAAGTGATAGGCAGCCCTAGTTATGTAATATGGCTTCCTTGCAGGAAAGGAAGTTTAGGACTACTGCACAGGAAGCCATGTTAAATGCGGTGTGCTCATTGATGGTGGTGGTGAACATTGATATAGTAGAGCACCTCACAAACTTGAATGGGGTGCACAATTAACCACAATGGGCCAAAAATGGTGTATGCATTGGGCTCTCAGATCTAACTGGCACAATAATTAGAGTACACTGGAGGGCAAAGCTGGTAAGTACAGAAGCAGGTAAGAATAGAATCTGGGACCCGCATAAGACCCCTGCTAATTCCTCCTCCTGCCAGGACTTCCAAAGGAAGAAGGCATTTAAAGAAGATGGGGGATGTCAGAAAATGCTAGCTGCTTTTATACTTATCCTCTGGCTTCTAAGGATCATTATGACCTGCAATGGGTAAGCAAACTGGACACATCAGGCAGCAATCCTTATCTACATTTCAGTAAGTAAAAGAAGTAATTGGCACCTGAGGATGAGAATGACAGCCAGGTCCCTTTTCAAAATTGTTAATTATATTTATATATATATTTTTAATTAAATATGATTGGCTCATGACAGCCTGGGCCCTGAGGAATAATGCTGATTTTCATTCAGCCTGCAAGACTGAGGACATCTAATGGTGGGAAAGAAGAAGTGCTAGGGTGTATTTTACCCCTTTATAGGCTAATAATTTTTTTAGTATAATCAAACTGATCAGACAAGTATATTTAGTTCGTCAATATATGTCGGCAATGGAGTCCGTAGTGGCTGTGCTTTCCTGCCAATGTTCGTCCTGCAGCGCAGAGTTCGATAAGAGGTTAACAGGTGATGACTAAAGAGGAGGAAGCTCCCCGATTGTCAGCGCTGGCAAGCTGCATGAGGTTCTTTTTTGATGTTAATAAGGCAGATGTGAGCCTCTTGTCAGCCCATTGTCCCTATTATTTACCTCTGCCGGTGACGCCCGGCCCGCTATCAGTCGCTCTTCCAGGCAGCCCAAAGGATAAGGGATCAGAAGCTGAATCCATAGCTGGTCTGATGGGCTCTTCTCCAGGATAAAGGCCTTGTGGTCCCCTACAAGACACCCCACAGCAAGGCAGGTAAATATTGGGGTGTTATAGTTTATTTCTGGGTGGAGCAGGTGGTCAATGTCTCACATTAATTATAAATGGCGCTATAGGAGAGGAGCTGTATTATAAAGTGAGGGAATTAGCATGGGCAGGCTTTACATATTTCAATGCATGCAATGAAGGTATAAGCTTCTGGCAGTCCCTGTACAGCAAAGCTTAGACTGGGAGAGGGGGAAGCCGCAACAAAAGGAGAATGGAGGGTAAACTTTAAGCAAACAGCTACATACATAAATGCACCACAGTATGGGTGTGTGTGGAGGGTGTGGGGGGGATTCAAGCGCATTATATAACGCATAATATTTAATGAGCTTCTGTCCTTATTGGCTGCATGCGGGAACTGTAACAGGAAGGATCTGTGACCTCTCTTATTTCATTTCATTCAGCCAATCATACAAGCCGACCCCTCTGTCCTGTCATTTCATTCAACCAATCACACAACCGGCCCCTCTCTCCTGTCACTTCATTAAGCCAATCACAAAAGCCTCCCTACAAGATTGGCTGAATGAAATGACAGGAGAGAGGACATAGATCCTTCTTATCACACCAAAGACTACAGCCGCCTAGCCACGACCTGGTTCAGCACAGCCCACGGGCCCATTGATTGTGGACCCTCGCTTCAGACTACATCTCCCTATCTTCATAATAAAACAGAGAGGTTGTCTGTAGTCCAGCAGAGGAGAACTGAGCAGTAGTCCAGCAGAGAAGACATGGCTGACAACACAGTTTGGGATTTCAGTGGTGCAAAGGCAGTGTTGTCACCTGACTTTAGGAAGTATGACGCGTGCTGGATTCCTGGCAGGTCAATAAGTACTTGCCGAGTGACAAAACATTAGGAAATGTGCTTTATTGGCCTTCATTGTTACATTTTTGAACCCAGACACAAGTTGTGACATCACCACCAACTTCTTGATCCACATACTCTGTGTTACCTGACAGTTCTCTCTGCAACTTAAAGAGCCCCTGACATCACCCTGCTGTATATTTAATAGGTAAGATGGTGTGAGTGCAGTACAAGCGCAGGGATCAGAGTGTGAGTCAGTGTGTGTACATTATGGTGTAACACGATATACAATACATACTCTTTAACTATTTAAAGGCTTACTAGCATTTGGAAAAGAACGCAATTGTGAAAAACACATATGGTCAAGTTGCCTCTTGAATGTCCCCATTGTGGAAGTGACAGTGCCTCTTTTAGGAATAAGTCCCTATATAAAGTCCCATTTATTTATTTTTTTCTGAGATCACTCCACAAAATTTATATGTAGATTACACCCCCCCCCCCCCCATTTATATTGTTGTACCTTTGTAAGTTGTGTGCAGTGTGCTATACATTACATATTTCACATTACCCCATTCTGTGCACTGTGCTATACGTTATATGGGTCGTGCAACTCCAATCTGTCCATTTGCATTATATATATATATATATATATATATATATATATATATATATATATAACAAGTTCCACTTTATACTCTATAATTACATACCATTTAGCTCTTCACACTGTGCTATAGAGAATATACTTTACACATCTGTACTCTGCCTACTGTACTTTACATCTTCACATAGCTAAACACTATGCAATACACCACATATTCCACACGGTTTCACCCTTATTCACATATTCACACTGTTTCACAAATATTCCTCTACAACTCACCGTGCTGTACATTATATCTATTATATCTTGTACACATATTCTATCTACATATTGTGCTATTCATTATATCATTTACACAGCTCTACTGTACTATGCAATATATATTTCATGGAACTGCACACTGTGCAATACATTATATATTCACCCTCTTTACCTCTGCACACTGTGCTGTACATTATATATTTCACACAGTTTTACTTTGAAATGTACAGCTGTACTTTACAGTATATAAATTTCAAGTCATTCCACTCTGAACATTGTGCTGCGCCAAATGTATTCCACACCGGTTCAGAATCTACTCTTCTCTATATACTGTTCCGTATAATCTATCCTAAGCCCCTCTTTATTCTAGATACTGTCCTGTATATTCTATACTTAGCACCTCTCCACTCCATATACTGTGCCGTACATTTTTTACTAAATACCTTTCCACTCTATTTACTGTGCTGTATATTCTATACCAAACACCTCTACAATCTAGATACTGTGCTGTATTATCCATACTAAACACCTCGCTACTCATAGGGCTGCACTTTACACACTGTGCTGTATGTATGTTTTATTCTTCACAGCATTATTTGCCAGTACACTGTTTCCTTCAATATATAAATGTGCTGGAGTACAAATGTCTCCTACTCTCCTGGAAAATTCAATATCTACTTCTGTTATGGTGACAATCCCAAATTTGGGATTTTGTCCCCCCCCCGAACACACACACACACACACACACACTTTCACAGTAGTCCCCAGGCCAATCAGCGGTGAATCTTCTTAGCATGGGCACAGGCAGCACAGGGCAGAGCTCTGAGTGACATGCAGGTGTCACAGCTGAGCAGACATTCCGCTTGTAAGTCATTCCACTACATCCCCAACAATATGTTTTTCCTTGAGATGAGAAATCGATCTGTGCGCACAAAACAAACAACAAATTTGGAAACATCTCTGATGAAAATTTTATGAATCCAAAGAGACCTGAATCCAAAGCTGTCATTAATTTTTCACAGCTCCTCCATGTTAGGAAATTTGAAGGAAGGTAGTTAAAAAAAATAAGAGATCAATAGCAACAATGACAGTACGTGGAGTAGGTGCGGTGTCACCCACCCGCTGAGAACAACTTACTAGGCCTATTGTAATGCCAAAGTGTACATTCATGGTATTCATACCGTACATAAAGCATTGTAATGATTGTATGAGTGAATATACTTTCACTGTAGTCTGACCTCTCACTCTGCTTTATTCAACAACCCAAGCCTACTATTTTCTTGTCAGCAAGTTGCCTGTGTTAAACTCACAGCACTAATGAATGCAGTCTAATTGAATCATTCTTCTGACCTTTTCATATATAAATGCTACCGGGCGGGTAATAGTGTCTCATGTTCCCTGATTCTCATTCATGATCATACCACTGCTCCCACAGGCACCCCAGATCATAACACTGCCCCCACAGGCACCCTAGATCATAACACTGCCCCCACAGGCACCCCAGATCATAACACTGCCCCCACAGGGACCCTAGATCATAACACTGCCCCCACAGGCACCCCAGATCATAACACTGCTCCAACAGGCACCCTAGATCATAACACTGCCCCAGCAGGCCCTCAGATCATAACATTTCCTCCACATCCACTGGATCAGCGGTCGCCAACTGGTGGTCTGGTTCATGAGAAAAACTTGGTGGTTCGCAGCTCTGGCTGGTGCACCCCCGAGCGGGGTCAGGAGAGAGACCCTGCTAGGGGAACGCACTGGCCAGAGCCGCGGACCACGTCACCTGAAGTTTCTTCCCCTTTGAGTAAAACCCCGGCTCCCCGCACATGCGCGGCTCAGAGACGGTAAATTTAATGGTCCACCGGTCTGAAAAGGTTGGCGACCATTGTTCTGGATCTTACCACTGCCCCCGCAGGCAACCCAGATCAGAACACTGCCCACACAGGCACCCAGATAAAAACACCGCCCCCACAGGAACCCCAGATTATAACACTACACCCACAGGAACCCCAGATCATAACACTGCCCCCACAGGAACCCCAGATCATAAGACTACGCCCACGGAAACTCCGGAATATATTACTGCCCCCACAGTCAGCCCCAGATAATTACATTGCCCACAAAGGCACCCCAGATCATAACACTGCCCCCATAGGTACCATAGATCATAACTGCGCTCCGACCTGCGATGGGAGAGTGTGCAGGTTCTGGCATTATGACGTCACTCAGGGGGAAGTTTCTTCCCCTTTGGGTGACACAGGACTCCGTACTGCGCATGCGTGGTCCGAAATCCGTAGATTCATTGGTCTGCGAGCTGCAAAAAGTTGGGGACTGCTGCCCTAGATCATAACACTGCCCCCACAGGCAACCAAGATCATAACAATGCCCCCACAGACAGCCCCAGATCATAACACTACCCTCACAAGCACCTCTAGATGATAACACTGCCCCCACAGGCTTAGGATTTTGTTTTTTTGGCCAGGCAATAAATAACCCTGCTTTCTATAGATAATATACTGTTCAAAATGAATATTAGTTTTTTTTTCATTCCCTTTGCAAAGTAGTTCAGCCTAGGCTTGGAACAGAAACAGTTAACCCGCATCTTGGTTCACCCGGATTGTCTTGTCCTTTGTCATAAAATGATTGCACCTCATCACTTAAGATCTTTCTTTGTAAAAACTCTGAGTGTGGTAAAGTAGGAATGGTACAGGCTACTTGCATTATTTATACTAAACTGAGCCAAGAAGATAGTGTTACAACACAGGAGAATCACCTCTATATCTTAGCACATTACTTCCCGGGACTGCAGAAGCCTCACATCTACTCTGTGACCGTATCAGGAGAATTCCTTCCAGCTTGTAATACCATAGTTTGCATTTTCATGCTTGGAGAAGATTTGTTGCATAAACTAGCTATTTCCCCATTGGAATCTACAACATTTTCAGGAGTATTTCAGCAAGCAAGGCCATTTCAGGAGAAGCATCATCTCGAAGCCAGGATGTGTGTCTTGGTTATACCTTTACAACCTTGGCAAGGTAACTAAGATGTTTACTCTACAGCAAGCTTTTTTTTCATGACCGATTGGAATTGCTTTGATGGCAGCTTAGAAGACTGGAGTATTTTTTTTAATTATTGTGAACACATTGGTGGCACCTAGGTATAGATAGATCCTTTTTTTTTTGGGGGGGGGGTTATCACCCAACAGCATGAACATTCAATTCCGCAGAGACTTGCTGTTTGCTTGCTGTGATATCAGCCCGCTGCTGATGTCAATAGACTCAAACCAACGAAAAGCTTTGGGATATAACTTTAAATGAATCTCTGAAACTTTAGCATGAGATTGGAAAGCTGTTGTCATGGGGGGCAAAAAAGGTGACGCAAAGCCGACAAAGAAAGGTGGGAAGGAATCCTCTGCTCCTGCAAAAAGTGAGGGCAAAGGAAAGGATGAGAAAAAAGGGGGAAAGGATAAAGAGGACAAGAAAAAGGGAAGGGATGCCAGGAAGGGAAAGAAACAAGTAAGTGATGAGGAGGAAGAAGAAGCTTCTGAGGCAGAGATTGCTAAAGAGCAAAGTGAAGAGAGCAAAAATGAGGAAGAGGAGGAGGAAGATATTCGACCAGCAAGAGGTAGAAGAGGTAGGGAGAAGGGTGTGGCAGCCCTAAAGGGGGCTTCTAAAGCAATGGCTGGCATGAACAAGGGTATGGCAAAAGGAGCAGTAGGTGCTGCTGCAGATTCCAAAGCTAGGGAACAGAAGAAAGATTTCACAAGGGCTCAGCTAAAGGGGGCAACAAAAGCAATGGCAGGGCTGGTGGCCAAAAAACCACTTCCACCAGCCAAGAAAAAAAAGAGTTTAAAGGCCACCTCAAAACTGTTTATGAAATTTAGGCAATTCAAGCCAAGGAGGTCCAAAAAAGGGCAATTCAAAGTGGCCTCAAAATTGTTCATGGGATTTAGAAAAAAATTTGCTGCTTCATCTCTGTTAGATAAAAAAAAGAAGTCAGCGGCAATGCTAAAAAATACATCGAAGCTCATGTTGGGTTTACGCAAATCATCAAAAAAGCAACTGCCAAAACCACCTGATGGTTCAAGGCCGAAACCTTCATTTTTGCTGATTAGATTAGGGGGCAATGCTCCAAAATCAGAACCGCAAGAAAAAAAAGGCCAGAATAAGCTGTTTGGAGGCCTTTTTAATAGAAAAAAGGTTAAGCCAAAGTTTAAACCTAAAGCTAAAGTGCTGACTAAAGTGTCTTCAGCTGCCAGTTGGTTGACCAGAAGGTTTTTGTCCAAGAAAAACAGATACTTCCAAAATGAAAGAGCCACACAGGATTCTTGGCTAACTAGGATGGGTGCCCAGAAATTGCCTATTCCTTCACAGGAAGAGCTTCAAAGATACAGGATGAACATGAAACGTTTGCCTGGTGCTCACAGGTTCTATGGCCAAAATGAGGATGTGTATGGTAATCCAAAGAATCTTGAAGCCTACCGACACCAGCGGTTTCCAACTCAAAGATACCTACAAGGTGGACCAGGGAGGTTTGATGACCCATCAGCTGGCTATTATGACTATCAAAATGAGGAATATAGGTTTGACCATTATGGTTATCCTAATGAGGAATATGACTATCCCTATGACCAAAATGGACAATATACCCCATATGGTGCAACAGATGAAGAATATGATGAGTATTCTGGGTACCCTATGGAGGAAGATTACACTTCATATCAGGAGAACATGGAATATTACGATGAAGAGAGCCATCTCCTTAAAAGTCAGAATCACTATTTTGATTATCAAGTTGATGTCCATCAACCACATAATGCTTATTCGTCTTATGGCTATGAAGGAAATGAAATCCGAAATTCAGGGGATCCCCTAAATCCATATGACCAAGGTGAAAATGAAGGTGATTCATATGGTTATATTGGTGGACAAGATCCGTATTTTGAAACGGAGGAAACAGATGATTACAATGCATCCGGTATAATGGGCAGAGGTACATACAATACATCCCCTTATGCAGAACCCTTAAACCCCTATGCCCACCCCTTGGATGACATAATAGAAAATGAGGACTCAATAGCAATGGCAGAATACAGTGATCAATTCGATGGTGAGCATTTGGATGAAGAAAATTCTGCTATTTTATCCCGAAATAGGAAATATAAGTTGTTTCCAAGACCTCAGGTAAAACTTTTTGGCAGAGAGAGACTAGATGTGCCATTGCCTCCATCACCTCTTATATCGTTTACAGATTTTGATGAAGAAGAGGAAGAAAGAGAGGATGAGCCATTGTTAGGACCCCAGCAGCGGGGAAATTCAAGGCACCATGCTACAAAATCTCTTTTTGCAAAGTCAGCTCAAAGGAGCTTTAGTCAGCACCATGCAAGAGGAGTTCAAAAGTTGCTCTCAGCAAAACCAATAGGAAAAAAAATCAATCCTCATGACAATTACCAAGATGATCCTCAGGACTACTCCCCAAGAGCATTTGGTAGTCCACTAGGACAGTTTATGAAAAGGACGCTTACCCCTAAACCAATTTTAAAGCGCAATGATAGTCAATTACAAAGACATCCTGTTTCTCCACCACCTCTAAATCCATTTGCAGAAACTTCCTTTGCCGGAGGACACTTCAGACAGCCATCTGTAAAACATGTTAGAATTCCCAGCCCGGTCAATGAATACCACAACACTGAAAAACCTGTGCAGCAACTAGAAGCTTTGCAAAATGATTTAGAAAATGAGAGGCCCTCCACTTTACCATACCATAAACGATTTGGACTCAAGTTGGCTGGTATGGATACATCAACTTTCCCAAGGAAAACTGGGTTTTCAAGATCTAACAACAATAGCAATGAAATAAACTCTTCGTTAGAGCAGTCAAAATATCATCCATCACCACACATGCATCCAAGGTTTAATAAACAACCACAAGATGTCAGCATGCCTCCATCACCAAACCTTTCAACAAGACAGAGACCAGTTTCTCCAAAGCCTTCTATGAATGCATTTGGCCTAAACAAATCCACTATTCTTAGCCAAAATACACCTGGACCACTCCAGCCAGGTTCTTCATTTAGACATAGAAACCGCTCACCTTCACCTCCAATAACCAAAGCTAATTTTCAAAGGCCTCCGTCACCAACAAGGACAACACATTGGGCTTCAAACTCTATACCGTCATCATCATCTCCTGTAGGAACGTTAAGTAACACGAGTGCTGCACCCCAATCCTCACTCTCTTCTATTAGACAAGAAAGCTTTAGAAAGGACAGACCTGTAAGTCCCCAACCATCCATTAAATCAATGGCTGGTGCTAATACTTTGCAAGTCCAAGGAATGAGGACCAGAGAAGACATGCAAGCACATTACAGCTCAACCTCACCCAGATCAAGTCCACTTCTTCAAAGGTTTGGCAGCATCAAAAATAGAGAGTTTCAGTCACCACCTTCACCACAGCCAATGAATATGTCAGCTCACAGTTCTAAATTTAATACTGAAAACCAAAGATCTCCTTTAGTTGGGAGAAGACAAACAAATAGCACACACAAATGGGGAAATGAGGAGACAACAAAAGGGGCACCTAAAAGTCCAACAATGAATCCATTTATGAAACATCTTAGACGCACCACTGAGATGAAACCACTAAATCCACCTGTAAAAAGAGGGTCAATGGCAGATATGTCCCCATATAGAGATAGCAATATTAGTCCTCCACATCAAATGCCTCCAACACAAGGAAATATGTATGGAGTAAGTGGTGCCCAAGCTGGACAGCCAAAGTCACCATTATTGAGGAGACATGACAGTCATTCATCTAATTTGTCTCCAGCTAAGCAAGTGCCAAGTGCCTTACCCAGGAAAGGAAGTGAATATTCCATGACAAGGGAATCCTACGATGCATCTTCTCAGTCATCCCCATTCTCCAAAACACCAAGATCACCAATGATGGGGTTTAATAAAAGCCATAAAGGAGCGTTAAACCATCCACCACAACTTCCGGGCTCCCCAGTCCTAAACAGACAAGGCAATAGACATATGATGCCTGGTGAATTCAATGAGGTCTCCTCTCAGTCTGTTCTATTCTCAGATCCAGCAAAATCACCTATGATGTCACGACACAACAGCATGAAAGGTACTTTAAATCGTAAACCAAAACCACAGATTTCTCAAATGTTAAACCAACATTTAAGCAGCCGTTTCGCACCCATTGAATTTAATGAACTCCCTAAACAACCTCCTCCATTCTCTAATCCACCAAGGTCACCTTCGATAGGTAGACCTAACAGTATCAAAGGCATTTTGAACCGTTCGCCACAAAATCCATTTTCCCAACAACCGAACATGCAAGACAGTAGTCACTTTATGAATAGAGACACCTATCCGGATGCTCTTCATTCTCACTCAGAAAACCCCACATCTCCACTCATGGGCCAATATAATGGCTTACAAGAGTCATCAGAATTGCCTGCACCAGCAAGTTCAGTTTCTGAAGCCAAAAGCCCTTTTTGGAAAAGAATTGGTCAGCCACTTGTAGGGATGTCTCAAGGTCCTCCACCATCACAGCAGTTATTAGGCAGACAAGAACGCCCCATGGTCAACCATCTTCCAAAAAAAGGAGCTTCAAATTCATTCGTTAAAAAGCTTGGTCAAATGGCAGGTAGTATACATAGGCCGAAGTCTCCATCTTTCTCACCTCCATCACAAAATATAACACACTCTCAGGATAGCTGGCAGAATTCTCCTAACCAAACACTGCAACGAAATCCCATGCCCTACGCTGGAAAAATGAGCAATGCAAAATATTCTCCTCAGCCTACACCAAAGTCTTTAGGGGGGTTTATGGCTGAATCATTAAATCAAGCAAATCATGAACCTTCAAAAACAGGATCTACTTTCCATCTAGAATTCCAGGGTTCCCCTACTTTAGCTGGTGCTAACCATTCACATTCAAGATTTACTCAACCAAAAGATATGTATATGGGTTATGGACCTCCAACACAACCAGTAATGGGTTATGGACCTCCAACACAACCAGTAATGGGTTATGGACCACCAATACAACCAGTAATGGGTTATGGACCTCCAACACAACCAGTAATGGGCTATGGACCTCCAACCCAACCAGTAATAGGCTATGGACCTCCGACACAACCAGTAATGGGTTATGGACCTCCAACACAACCAGCTGACTACTATGAGGGTGACTTTGAAGATCCTATGGGGAGATACGCTGTAGTAATGCCCCAAGTTCATAGAATGGAAGCATTTAGAGGACGGGGTAATCCTCGAGGTAGCTTGAGAGGTAGCCTTCGAGGTAGCCGTCGAGGTAGTTTACGAAAGCCACCCTGGACAAGACAACACTTCGGAAGCTTTCAGGAGATGTCAGGTATGATGGCTCCTAACAAATCTTTGCATCCTCCATGGACTGAGACACTGAGAAGGGGCTCACGCAGAGCCAAAGAAAAAGTTGCCAGCTATCTTGCACATGGAAGCATGAGATCCCAGAGAGGATGGCAAGCAATGCCTGGACTAGGCCATGGACAGCAGTTTGATGACAAGGTATCTTTTTTACATTTTTTCATGTGAATTTTATCTTTATTGATATGCAGTATTCCAGTTTTTCTAAATATGAATTAGCACCGTAAGAAACATAAATGCTTGTTTACTTTACCCATGACATTGAAAAACTGTTATCTATGGCAAACGTCAGTAATTTTCTCCCTGTTCCACAATTTAATTTAATTGGTTACACATGCAAGGTGGTAGTTTTCATTTCCCCCACTTCAGAAGATGTTTGAAATATTTTCTTTTCCCTACCAATAATTCATTGATCCTTACTGAAGGTATTTTAATTCTACCTTAGGAGGACGTTTGTCAGGATTTGTGCTCTGTGTCCTTTTAGCATACCTTGGATTTAATTTCTGTCACCTAGACATAAAAGCAAGCCAGTGAATTGCTTCCAAACTAAGGACGATCCCCAGTTATTGCCGCAAACAAACAAAGGACGCCTGGGATCTACAGACCACCAATATCACAAAATCCTTCTACTGCCTTTTAAATTAAATATTTTCTATAAATGATTCCAATATTATCTATTATTGATAATTTAGACCTGATCATTTGAAATAATTACTGTATGCATTTCTGAGCAGTATGAATATTGTTTACGGGCTTTTAACAAGACAAATATTTAGTCTACTTAGACTTAGAACCATAATTTCAGTTATTTTTGCTGTCCGTGTGCTTGCTTGTTAAAGAATCCACATCCTGGTGACCATTTCCAATGGGGCTAAGGTTGCCAACTGTGTTGTGTCTGGCCTGTACGATATCGGATCTGAAGCTGCAGCGATGCTTCTGAATTATCTTTGTGAGCTTGCATAGAAATACATGGATTCAAATGCGCAGAATAATGCAATGGCTCCTTTTTTTAAACATAAGATTTTGTCTAGTAAACTCACTAAACTGCTTTTAATAGGTATGTTTTAATGCAAAAAATCTAATTCTTTTGTAGACATAGGACTTTGATTTTTTGCTTGCCATTAATATTATCTTTGCATACTCACTGCAGTCTCAATGCCTAAAGCTACGTACACACTTCCAATGGTTCTCGCCTGATAATCGTCGTAGGGCCGGTATCGGACGAGAATCTGAAATGTGTACAGCGCGTGTCGTTCATCGACGTGGTGTGAACCACACCATGTGAACCCTTGATAATAATTGTGATTCTGCAGCATCCAGTGCCATTAAGGAACTAACACCATAGAGTTTTGTGAAATACTCTACTGCATGACATTGCCATGGGGATTTGTAGAGAGCCTATGTGACATGGCTCTTAGGTTGCTGACCCTTGGAGTAAAGAACCTGTCAGTTTTTTGCTGTCTGTTACCTGTTGAGATTTCCTTTCATATCCTGTCCACAGGAAGTAAAAGGAGAACTTATTGTAGTTAGGGGAAATACCCTTTAGCGCTGTTAGACCAAGTGACTCTATCATTATATCAAAAAACTTAAACAAATCCCTCCATGCAAAGGAAAAAAATCAATATTTACCTGATCCCCCACCCACACTGCAGATCTATAGTCCTTTAGGAGAGACTTTTTTGTATTATCCGTCACTTTCAGAAGTGGTCCCCTTGCTGCACACTTTAATTCCTAAAGTATGTGGACCAGTAGGAAAAAACATACAGTGCAGCATGGGAGCAGGCATCCAACACTCCCACAAGTGTGCATAATGCATAGGAGTCTTTATCACTGGTAGGAAGTCACCTGTCTGGGAGAAAATCTGGCGCAATGTCGTTCCTCAATCCATTCAGGCAGATTGATGAATGAACAACTTAGAATGACCACCATTCATTCCTATGCAGGAAAGCAGAGTGGGTGCCGGTTGCTCATTCTTTACCCTCCTCTCTCCATAGAATAGATTGCCCCAGGGCCCTATTTGACAGTATGGCAAAGGATGCAATAGGCTAAAACACTGCAGATTTGGGGTCCCCATTATGTCTAAAACAGTTCCCAAAACTACAACAAACTATTCTCAACAACTTGGGCATATGAGCTTTTAATTGCACAAAAAGTATGCACGTTCTAATTTAAAAAAATGATTTATTATGTAAATCATATTAATTTGTGGTACTCTGTTTTGTGTATTATGTGTAAAGTTGGTAATATTATTCTTGAGATGACTTTGAAATGTCCCTTTATATTTTTTTCTCGTGTGGCTTGTGACCTACTATTAACCTTGCAACAAATAGTTGAAAAGTAGGACATGATCTCAGATGCCCTACCACCCAAAGCTTTGCCCTCAAGTCTATGCTAGTGATCAATTTCAGCCCTCATTGATTTTGACAAGAACACAATACACTTTGAATTCCCTCATAACAAATGACATAACGGAAAGTCAGAGGGGGGAGAATAGGCTAGACTGAATGTGGCATCGCTCACAATGGAGATTTATGTAAATGTGGGGATCTGATCCAGGCCCAGCGGCTGCCTGAGAATGGGAAGGAAGTATTAAGTTAGGAATTGGATGTGCTGTTGGCAAAGGTTTCCGTGGAGAGGTCACATCAAAGGCGGTGTACGTGTCTCTGGTACACACATGCAAATTTGAGTGAATATGCCTGAACTATCAAGAACTGCTCATCCCATCATTTATTCTGGATCAAAAATTGCCCATCAAAACCAAAAGCCTATCAAAATTCTGCACATAGAAAATGAACATCACTACAACATTACTACTTTTTTCAGACTAGACAGTTGTCACTGGAACAGGTGTCCTCTTTGGAAAACTCTCCCCTCATCTGCAGATCTGGTGACAACTGCGGAATTTTAGACTTCTCATCCATTGTTATCACAGGAGGTCCCACCATCATCACTAGGACATAAAGACAAAGTGAATTTCCTTCATACTGCAATATAAACCTGATTAGGGGTTTTAAATTTTCCTTACTATCGAAAAAAAATGTAGTTTACCTCCTTCCCCTAAATTATTTGCACCAAACGTTCAACAATTTCATTTCTTACAGTGGTAGCAACATCTAACAATATAGACCTTCCTGCATCTACCTAAACATTATCATATAAATAGTATAATAGAGCTCGGATAATTGATCCACTTTATGCCACCATCCCAAAATATGAATTAATATAAGAAAAAAGTATCTCAATCATAAGAAATATAGGGATTTTTTTCAGCACATGCCTAATCAATCTTTAATCAATAAAATCTAATCATTTTCTAGATACAGTTAAAACTATTTCTTGTAGAAAGAAAAAAAAATTAACACACATACAATACATTAATTTTTGTAGTATCAGTCAAATTGTTCTATTCCCTTGTTCCTTCTTCCACTTTCTCAATGCGTTTTGAAGATTTTTGTTCTGCTTCCTCAGGATTAACAGTGGATTGGGAATATCACAATTGATGTGAGATAGTTTTATTTGCATCTAATAAATTAATACATTTTTTGATTGAAGATTGATTGTTATTAAGTACATGCCGACAAAATCCCTATATAATTGAGATACTTTTTTCTTGCATCTATCTAAAACTAAAATCTCAGTTTCTCATGGGCTGAAAGCACAAAAAGTGAGAGATTACAGGAGAGAGAAATTATACATTTAACATCTACTTTTCCTTCTATTTTGTCATTGGTTCCTTCTAGATGCATCCCATGAGGAGCTCGCAGTACATGGGACCAAGCCAAGAGCAGGATGAGAATATTGTCCAGGATCTGACACAGCTGGAGTAAGTGGGTCTGTGTATTCAATGCTCTGGTATATGCATATATGTTATTGATATAAAACTGAAGATTGCAGAATTGCAGAAAGCTTCCTCATTTTATTTTAGTACAACATTCACGGGATAGCAAGAGTCATATTTCAAAACTTACCTTATTTTCTTGGGTATGGTGCACCAAGGTGTGTTAACTTGGCTTAAGATAAACATGTACCTTGCGCTATTTGTGACACACAGTTAAAGCATTTGGCCAGAAAACATCATCCTCATCCAGTATTCTGTAAAGTATATCAATCTACAATGATGATTTTGTTTCTTTTTACTGGCAGAGATCTGCAGGAAGTGTCAGTTCTTAACAGCCTACGTATGAGGTTTGACCGAGATCTGATCTATGTGAGTACATGTTCTTATTTTCATTCTCATGGATTCCCGCCTGATCAGTACTAACATCTATTTTCTCCACTCTCTCCCAGACGTATATTGGCAGCATCCTCATCTCATTAAATCCTTACAAGATGCTGAATATTTATGGGACAGACCATGTGCTGCACTATGAAGGGAGAGCCTTGGGAGAAAATCCTCCGTAAGTTCATACTACGACAAATTGCTCCTCATGATCAATTGGGCTCCTTACAGGGCCACTCTAATTGGTAATTCCAACAGCAAACCAAATCTTGCTTTCAGGAATGGAGGCGGTCACAGCTCCAAAGAAGAATTGTTCTGCAGGGGTTGTCTTGGTTAAGACAATAACTACAAGAACTCCCACCCACTTGATTATATACACAACTCCAGCAAGTATGTCCCAGAGGGATCAGGCCTCTTGCTTTCCATCATGGAGCCCAGCCCCTTGGACTTACCCTTGAGTGGTGCTTTATATCCACCAACCATTGCAGTTGGTGCCAATTAAATACCTCTTGCGCAGTGTACCTTTGCAGAATACTCTTTGTACCTATTTGAAATAAATGGATCTCCATACTGGATGCAGTTCCCAGAACTTACCTAAATACAATTTCAACACTCTCAAAAAAAGCAGAGGTCCATATTTGAATGTACTTTATTGGTTGGCCATTTCTTACATGAATCCTTTAAGCAGAAATCCACCATACTTTCTCCTGGCTGTCTCCACTTGCTTCAGTTGGATTGCTTCAAATACCAAAAAGAATGCAGCTACACTTGCATCTACCACTTTTAGAACTCCAGAAGATCTCAGTGATACAAAATTGGTCATCTCCACTCTATCTGCTGAGACTAACTGAATGCCAGACAAAAAATCCCACTCGTGATTGTTGAGGTTTTGAAAAAATTTGAATTATATATTATAATATATAACTATTATTATAGTATTATGCATTACTTTGTGTTCCTGCAAATTACTAATGCTTGTCTATATTCTTGTAGGCACCTTTTTGCAATTGCAAATGTCGCCTACACCAAACTCATGGATGCCAAACACAACCAGTGTATTATCATTAGGTGAGTATTTTTGTAAGGTCATATGCACCATCCTCTATTTTTACCCATCATCCCGGGTGGCAAAAATTCTACAGGGTTTGAGGGCAGTTTTTAAAATAGGGTGATCATGGTAGGGCTGGCAGTCAGTAAGCATAAAAAAATAACCTATAAATATTTTGCCTTAAAAAAAGAGAGAGAAAGAGAGAGAAAAAATGCCCAATTGTTGATGCAATAAGAGAAAAAGATTAGAAATAAGGGATTTTATGGATTAATCTAGATCTCATTTTTATTTACAACGGTAATAAATTCTTATTTATTACCCCATTGTTGATGTCATTGAGGGGGAAAAATGCCTCACTGTTGGTGTCATTAAGGGGAAAAGTGGTGTATCATTGGAGTATGTTGGAGAAATAGGGCACCACTGATGGTCTGAATGAGAGGAATAATGCCCCATCATTAAACTTCAGCTTCTCACTTCATATATTGGAAATTCTATTTCTTCTCTGCTCTTCACATTTCTTCTTGGCTCATTTTCATCTTACCTTGGAGTTTCATGTATCTCCCCCATCTTGGGGTGCGTCCACTCCTTCTCTTGCATTCTCTCTAATAACAGGGGTGCAGACTTGGCAACCCAAACAAAGACAACCACTCAAGTCACTTATAATAATTCTTAGTTGTCTCAGTGGGGAGAATCTGCTACATTCTAAAAAGTCCTGTCTTTTATTATCAGTGGGGAAAGTGGATCTGGTAAAACTGAGGCTACAAAACTCGTCCTGCGTTACCTGGTAGCTGTTAACCAAAGGCGTGGCGTGACAAACCAGGTGAGTCTTTTTATTCTCTGATTATTTCTGTTCTATTTATTCTTTTTTGTGTTTTCACTGGGGGAATTTCCCATCATTTTATATCCTAGTGAAATTGAACCACATCCTAACACATGGGGGGGCCACCAGGACAGAATATGATAGGAAATTTTCCTAATTGGGATAGAGACAGTGATGACAGAGGATGTAACCTTGTCCCACTGTACTACTGTGCCCTTACCTAAGGGTCATTCTCACTACCGTGATAATACACAATAAATGTACACATTAGTGTATTGTGGTGTCACTCATTTTGATTGGCACTATGATACATGTCCAAAATGCACTGTGATATGGAGGGGGATTAGACATTGCAATAAGCACACAGAGAAGTTGCTTATCTGTTTAAATATCTTTATTTTGCTCCCAAAACAAAACAGCATCCTTCAGCTTCAATAAAACAAAACAAAAAGGCAGCTTACATCAGCTGGAAACGGGTGGGTGCAGAGTCCTCAGAGTCCATAACTCAAATCAGCAGAGATAGAACAGCAACAACAGCTTTTCATAGCAAAACAGCAGTTGTCAAAGAGGCTTGTTTACAGGCTACCTGCTGCAATTTCCACATGCTCCTCCATGTTAGCACACCTGTGCTCTTAAAGCAGACCGGCAGTGTGCTACAGCCAAACCACTGAGTGTACCTGGGGTGGAATGGGTAGGCACACCCAGTACCTTCCTTCCCATTACAGAGCCTTAAAAATAAATTAAACTGTAGCAACCCCTTCCAGAGTGGCTTTCTATACTTCTGGACTCTTTCCCCAGCCTACACTCTACAATAGAAAAATATTTCTCCCATCCAGGACTCATTCTTGCGGCACCATGCACAACAAGGCATAAGGGCCCGGCGCAATGTACCTTATTATTTCAAATGCATGCACATGCAAGTGTGAATAGGCCCCAAAGCTGTCAAGTGCTGTACAGACAGCATTGCTCAGTTCTATAGAGAGAGGAAGGGGAAGGACAAATGGGAGGCACCTGCTGCATTCTCCTCTATAGGAAATGATGGTCATCTTGTAGTCCACCATGGTGGACTGCCAAGAGATGTCAAGGGAACACTGTACATGCTAGATTATATTTATTCACAACCATTTGTTTCAGATGATCATTATCTAGCATATGCATGTAGCCCTAGTCTCCCAATAAAATCAAAAGGAGCTGAGCATAGATAGATAGAGAGAGAGGGAGAGAGAGAGATAGATAGATAGATAGATAGATAGATAGATAGATAGATAGATAGATAGATAGATAGATAGATAGATGCAGTATACAATCATTATTATTATGTTTGTTCTCCAATAATGACCAGTACATGAATAATTCTAAATCCTAACTCTGCTTCCTTTCTTTATATGCACTCATCATTGACATGGCAGATAGAGGTAATACCCATTATCAGCTCTGCTATAGTTGTGTGTGATGTGCTGGGCATTTCTGTATTTCTGTATGGTATGGCTCTGCTCTTCTAGACGTTTATGTGTATATTTGGGTGATGGTATAAACATCCCAAAGAAAAAGCAGATCCATAGAATTCTACATTTTTGTTTTTCAGATTCTAGAGGCCACACCTCTGCTGGAATCTTTCGGAAATGCCAAAACAGTCCGTAACGATAACTCCAGCCGGTTTGGAAAATTTGTGGAGATCTACCTGGAGGAGTAAGTTTTTAGAGAATATAAAAAAATGCAGATATTTCAAATGACGTAACAAAGAACATTTTCCAAAACATAGCTGACTACTACTCTTTCAAGGAACATACCTGCAAGCTGATATTTGGCTATAAAGATGACAAAAAAAACTTTGAACAGTATCATCTGATTGTGATGAGCTTGGCCAATAAATACATAAAGATGACCAGTTACCCAAATCACATTTTGTAAAAGTTACAGGGTAGGTGCATGGCCCAATGTAACAGCCCCACAGATGCTGTGGATTTCATTGGTACTCCTCCAAGAGCTTGAGAAGTCAGCCAAAATGTGCCATGCTTTCAGGTGTATTCACCTTATGTGTAATGCTTCTGAGCTGCTTTTTACTGCATTCTTTTCTGCTATTCTCTTTATAGGTTTGACCTCCTTCTGAGGCTCTAATGAGCTGCTGTTGACCTCCTTTTGTGTTGCTTAGAGCTGCCTATGAACTTCTCCTGCCTTCTTCTGACCTCCTGAAATGCCTTCCTGAAAAGTTCTTTTAAGTTGCATCTGACCTTCTGTATTAGCGTCTTCTGAACTGGTTTTGACTTCCTTTCTATGCTGCTTTTGGCCTTGTTTCCTGGTTTCCTTCTCATGAGCTTCTTCTGATCTTCTTCTGTGCTGCTTTTACTTTTTTTGCATTGGAAATAATTCTGTTCTGAGACCTGAATGCCTGTGTACACAACCCTTAAAATTGCAGTAGATTTACTACTTTATGTCATCTATGTTCAGGTCGGTAACACTATTCCCTTATTTTTTTCCTGCACAGGGGTATAATTTGTGGTGCCATAACATCCCAATATCTGCTTGAAAAATCCAGAATTGTGTTTCAGGTAAGTCTGTCAATGGAGTATCATCTCAGATCCCCCATGATCCTGCAGCAGCGTCTTCTTCTGCCACTCATTCTGTTCTGTTCCTGAGTTGTAATAGATGGGGTTACATGACATACAGTATGTCAAGCCTCAGAGGAAGAAATAAAACATAATATGCCTTTAAAGCACCATTTCTTTGAATGAAGGGAACTTACGTTGGCTGCAGTTGACTCCTGTTGGATGACTATGGATGGCTGGAAGGCCCTATATTTTTTGTAGCTAAAACTGTTCTAAATATGAACATTTTGGCACTTAAAGACTCATCTGAGATTTGGAAGATCTTTTTTTTTTATCCTTGGTTTTCCAAGTGCCAGTCTATGTCATATCTCTTTATTGCTGAATCTTCATTGTTATTATTACACAGTATTTATATAGTGCCATCATATTACGCAGCACTGTACAAAGTCCATAGTCATGTCACTAGCTGTCCCTCAAAGGGACTCCCAATCTAATGCCCCTACCATAGTCATATGTCTTTCATACAGACTAAGGTCAATTTTGGGGGGAAAACAATTAACGTAACTGCATGATATTGGAATGTGGGAGATAACCGGAGTACCCAGGAGAAAACCCACACAAACACAGAGAGAACCTGCAAACTCCATACAAATAGTGCCCTGGCCGAGATTCGAACCTGGGACCTAGCGCTGCAAAGTCCAAAGCACTTACCTCCGAGCCACTGCATTGCCCCTATGGTAATAAGTGATACTAGGAGGCAGAAATTGTCTTCTTTTTCTATTTCTTCCTTATTAATGCTGAAGTTATCTGTATTTCCTCTTGTCATAACCTTAGTTTTCTTGGTATTTAAAAGCCCCATATTTGCACTTTGTTCTTCCGTGATGTGCATAATATTATTATTATTATTATTATTATTATTATTATTATTATTATTAATAAACAGGATTTATATAGTGCCAACATATTACGCGGCGCTGTACATTAAATAGGGATTGCAAATGACAGACTAATACAGAGAGTGATATAGGAGGAGAGGACCCTGCCCCAAAGAGCTTACAATCTAGTAGGTGGGCAATACCATTGTAAAAGTGTTAATCTAACAAACTTTTTCACTGTAGGTTTTTGAGGTTAGGAGATTGTAATCAGAAAGCCAAAAAACAGGCAGCAAAGAACCCTTCAATACTAGAGGGGAGCATTGGAGTAGATATCAAACCATGAGGCTGCTACTACAATTTTCAGATATCCAATCAAATTCTTTACCAGAGAGTGCATGTATATTAACTTCTTAATAAGATGTGAGAACAAAGGTCTGGTCTGATTCCACTTGTCATATTTCAGGCCAAAAATGAGAGGAATTACCACATTTTCTATGAGATGCTGGCAGGACTCCCCGCTCAACAAAAGCAACTTTTTTACCTACAGGATGCAGAAACATATTACTACTTGAATCAGGTATGTGTCAGATTCAGGAGCTTTGAGCTTTTTTTGTGTTTTCATGTGGGCAAAAACAGAATAATTTTTTAAAAATCTAAAAAAACAAATAAGAATCAGGTAAGTTTGACGATATCGGTCAAAAAGATCTTCCAACTTTTTGGAATTTTGGTTTATTCAAAGAAAATATATTTAATATATGTGATCGGTACAAGTGATGGTATCAATTTACAGTCTAAAAGATATTGCTATTTTTCAAAGTGTAGGGGAAGAACAACTATAAAGGGTATAACCTTGTACAAGGTGTATCTAAGGAGTATAAGATATATTTTCGTACATTCATTTCAAATCAGTTCAACAAGAGCCTTCATTTTTTTTTGAACATGCGCCCTTGCAGAACCTATAATTCTTTATGACTCATGATTTATCAAAGTTCTCCAAGGCTGGGGAGGATATACTTTCATCAATTAACCTGGGTAACCCAGCAAACCTGCAATGGGTTTCTTAAAGTCATTTGCTATTATTTGTTAGCAATTGTTTTCAATCCTGGACCGGATCCAGGATCACCCAGGTTCACTGATAAAAATCTATTCTCTCCAGTGTGGGAGAGCTTGAAAATATCAGGCCCATTAGCGTTATCTCTGAAAGGTTCAAACTCAGAGCTCAAAGGCTTAAGCTACGTACACACTTCCAATTATTATCGTCGGAAAACGAACGGCGAACGTTCCTGCACGATATATATGAACGATCGAATAGCACCGATCCTGCACATAGAGGTAACGACACGATCATTCGTAGATATTGTACACACAATAGATACGATCGTTTAAGCGATAGAGGAACTATGTGCACGACAGGAAAGTGAACGAGCGTTCGTTCATTACGCATGCTCAGCCCACGGACGATCAACGAACACACGAACGATGTTCAACGATCGTCGCCCAATCCGATCCGCCGGTCCGGTCGTTCGTTTCCAACAATTTTCCTCGTTCGTCGGCGTCGTTGGTTACTTTTTTACCAACGATTTTTTTGCCCAATCGATCGTTCGTCGTTCGATTGGAACGATAAAAATTGGAAGTGTGTACGCACCTTTACTGCACCTACGTCTTCATATGTATTTAGGTGGCTATGTTTGGATAAGAACTGCACAGAACAATGTGGCTTCTCCCAGTCTATATTGCTGCTCATTTGCAGCAAAAAAGATGGAGGACTGGGGTGTAAAAGAAGTGCCATATTACATGCCTAATTCCTTCCTGTAGCTCCTAAAGAGAATCTTCTTTGAATAAATTATTGCATCATGTCTTTTTAAAGGTAGCCAAGCCTTTATTAACTCCTACTAGAGCTGATGAACAAACTCAACAATATTGTGTATGGATAATATGAAATATGGATAATGCATAGATATCAGAAATCTGCATGCCTGCATGCAAGATGCATTAAGAAATAAAATGAGCTTTAATTATGCCGCCTATTTGCCAGACCACAATTTTTTTGAGCTGAACAATGGCTATTCTTTACCTTGCTACTCCTCTGATGAGCCTTTGCTTTGCTGAATAGGAACATACATACCTTCCCATCTCATTGTTCACCCATGAGAGTAAGGAGAAAACCCATACATTGGACAGTGATGCCTTTAGTGTTTGGCATTAAAGTATCCAGCGTTGCTACATGGGGGTAGTAAGAGAGTTCTTGGTCATCCCATTGAGGACCATCTAACCCCTCACCACACCATGGTAAGTAGTAGGAGAAATTTTAATTCCACTTTTTTATTTTCTGCCCATTTTTCCTTCAGGGAGGTAACTGTGAGATCCAATCCAAAAGTGATGCAGAAGATTTTCGGAGGCTCCTTAATGCCATGGAATCTCTCAACTTCAATGGCGAAGATCAAGACAGCATCTTCCGAATTCTGTCTTCCATCCTGCACCTGGGCAATGTCTACTTTGAGAAATATGAGGTGTGATATTCAGAGAGCATGCAAATTGGGGCATACTTGTATTTATTTATCTGTACACGGTAAAAGATCTGGATATGTGATCATTCTTCGGTATTAAGTTAGACATGTAAATGGATAATTACACAAAGAAATACATATATGCATATTTGAGAGTTGTTTTACTTGCCAAGGGATATGTATTTCTGTCAATCAAGTCCACAGCACTCCCTTACATCAAGTCAGGAGACCTGATTTTTCTGTTCTGCAGTCAACTAGTCCCTCCCCTGGATTTTGACTGGACAGTAAAAAGAAAAGCAGCACACTAAACTGCAATTATCAATGTTAGTCTTTAAACCAACAAATCCATACCTATGGAGCTCTTGGGTTGGGGGGTATGGATTTGTAAATGAATTCATGGAACTGGATTTACCAGTAGCTTTTTAAGGATTCCAAATGAAAAAAATAACACAGCTGATTTTGATACAACTCTGCACAGAAACTCATGAATTCAATGTGTTATGTGTCCTGGTTTATAGACGGAGTCCCAGGAAGTGGCTTCTGTGGTGAGCGCGAGTGAGATTCGGGTGGTGTCAGAACTTCTTCAGATATCCCCTGAGGGACTACAGAAAGCCATTACCTACAAAGTGACAGTAAGTAAAACAATACATACACAATAATACACAAAGAGCAATATTATGATAAACCTCATATCGTGTTTTTATTTGCATAGGAAACCATGAGAGAGAAGATCTACACTCCACTGACGGTGGATAGCGCTGTCGATGCCAGGTGAGCATTTAAGAGAACCAGTCATGGCTCTAGCAAAAGTCTGATTATTTAGCCTTGGTATAACTGTGCAGTCCTTATTAAAAGGCTTCTCTTACCTAACATGTTCTATTAATGCACTGTTACTGGGAAGTCAAGCAAAAGTTAGATGATGCTAGATGCCCTCCAGCCAGAGAATGAGGCGGGCTCTATCCAATATGCTGCAGCTTCTAATGTACATTATGAGAAGCTCACAGAGTGCAGTGAAACCAGAGTAAGCAGTTTCAGCCCAGGAGAGGAGCTGGTACCACTCTGCAGGGAATGCTGCAGGACGCAAATACAATAAGAGTTGTGCTATATATGTATCCGACACCAACAACTAACAATACATGGCAGAACTGATGCAGCCATACAAAGCCTTTGACTCTTAAATTAGTTAGCCCTCAATCCTACAAAAATATGATCCTTTGAACACATTATGGTATTTCATTTGCTTTACTACTTCCTCACGGAACTCTTGCAGCATAAGAAAATGATTCTTTCTTCTTTACCCTATACTCTTAAAGCAACATTAGAGATCTTGCCATTGTCTTTCAGAGATGCTATTGCCAAGATTTTATATTCCCTGCTCTTCAACTGGCTGACAGACAGAATTAACAAGCTGGTCTATCCCAGACAAGATGCCCTTTCCATTGCAATACTGGATATCTATGGTTTTGAGGTGAGATGAACTGAAGATATTTTATCCCAGATAGAAAAGCCAGCCAGGACTTTAGGATAAGATATAGGTTATATTGGTTCACACTGTAATATAATTCCTCATTAGATCCACCAGTGAGAAGTGTGACCTTCAACTCTAAAAGTTTTCCTGAACTTGGTCAGGGTCCTAGCCCAAAATGAGAGGGCAGAACGGAACCCTGACCAATTAAGTTCTTCTTACATAGTAGTGTCCTAAACCTGTAGTGTTTATTTCAGACATCCTTGGGTCATCATACTGAGGGCTATACTTCTGCGGGTTCTTCTTTTCCAGTGTTATAGCTATGCAGACCTTATTAGAAGGAATGAAGCCCTTCAGAATTTTGTCCTCAGCTGAACCACCAGGTCCCCTTGGCTACAACTGGCATGGTACCTTTCAGAGCCTCCATAATGCTAGGTGGAAAACTGTATAATCTGTAAGGCTGTGGAGCCAATTATGATGGTGGTTTCTTCCACTACTACAATATCTCAAAACATTGAAATTGCTTCTAATTAAAGCAGTACTGTGTTCTCTTTAAAGACGTGTAGTCTAATAGCTGCCTATACATACCCCTTGCCAGGGGTGAACATGGGGAGGTGCAAAGTATGGCACTGCATGATGACCCCTAACCCTCCCCAGCCAACAGGTGCCCCCACAAAGGGCCCAAGTCAGTTCCGCAGGGGGCCCCCAAATCAGTTCCCCACAAGGGTCCACTGTTGGCCATGTCCACCACTGCCCGGGTCCACCAAGACAAGGTCCCAGCACAAGTTTGCATGTGAAGAACTGTGAACTATGTTTCTATATCAGACTTATTTTTCAATCTGTTTTTCGGCAGTATTTTTTAATGCCAGTTAATAACTTTTTTTTCAAATACAGGACCTCAGTTTTAACAGCTTTGAGCAGCTGTGCATTAATTATGCTAACGAGTACCTGCAATTCGTTTTCAACAAGATTGTATTCAGAGAGGAGCAGGTAAGTACTTAAACATTGACCTACCTCACATTTTTGATATTTAAAGTGCACGTACAGCCAACACTTTTTTCTTAGTTTTAAATAGAATAAAAAGAGTTGGAACCCTCATCAAATTTCTGCTACTGTTGGAGGAATTTACCCTCACTTCCTGTGCTGCTCACAACATTTTATCAAATGAAAAGGAAAGGGAACTCTTCAACAGAAACACAGACAGAATTTAAAAAAGGAAAAAGCTAGAACTATCATTTTCTATGTGTGCTTGTGTCCCTTTTGCAGATTTTCCCTCCCAGTCTTATGGGTGAAACCAATGTTAGCAGAACAGGAAATTATTTCAAATCTCTATTACAGGGCTCTGCAAATGTATACAGGGGTGAAAATCCTACTCATTTTTTTTTAAAAAAAAGCCCTGACACATGCTCCAACTTATTATTGAAAGTGATGGTTATTACACAGAGAGAATTTCCTATGTGATCGGGCTATGTAATGGTTAGATGGAGCATTACTGAGCAAGTTCAAACTTTTCAGTAACTTACATTAGAAAAAACAGACTTTCTTTTTTATAAGAATGACATCAATATGTATATTTTCTCATAGGAGGAGTACATCCGAGAGCAGATTGATTGGAGGGAGATCTCCTTTAATGATAACCAAGCATGCATAGATCTTATTTCCCAGAAGCCTTATGGAATCCTGAGAATACTGGATGACCAAAGCTGCTTCCCACAGGTAGCTTGATACCTTGCCAGGTGCTCAGATGGGTCTATAAACTGTTTAATGGATGTGCATACCAGGTTATTAAATGATAAGTCTAGATATACCTGCCATAGTAAATTGATCCCCTTGTCTTCTGATTACCATTGTATTAAAAAATCTGAAGAAAAATGTAGCCTGTAAAAAAAAGTTTATATTTGATTTTTCTAGGCAGCGGCAGTCATAAAGTGCTCCAGGTTCCGCTGTTATATAGCATTATTGGGGGTTCTTGACTAGCAAACCCCCTATTTTGTTATGTGGTCCTCTCAGTGGCTCTCATATCTTTATACAGCACAGTAGTGGCATAGAAGCCAGTAGGTAGAACCACAATGCCCAGCAGGGGGGCACACTGTTTTACACACCCACAAAGGGCTCTTAAGGGTCACCCTATAGAGGAACTTCAGGAAGGTTAATAAAACAGAAAAACAAATTCAGTTTTGTATTACTCACATGGATGGCTTGTTTTTATTTTTGCATGTGAAAGCCCATGCGTTTCAGCCATGCTTATATAAAATTTCATTTATATGGTGCTTTAATCCCTATCCCTATAGGCCACAGACCACACGTTTCTTCAGAAATGCCATTACCACCATGGAACCAGCGAATTGTACTGTAAACCCAAGATGCCGCTTCCTGAGTTTGGGATCAAACACTTTGCTGGGAAAGTCACATATCAGGTAAATCACATCAAGTTTTAACAACTTTTCTAAGGCAATTTCTGGACATGAGTTCCTGAGTCCTTCTGTTTTATAGTCCCTGGATTTCAGCTTTATTAAAGAAAATTTCACACTTGCCCCTTTATATTGTTATTTGCAGGTGCACAAATTTTTGGATAAAAACTATGATCAAGTCAGACAAGACGTCCTGGATCTTTTTGTGAATAGTAAAATTAAGGTAAGGATCCCAATCTCTGCAAAGACTAAAAACAATAATTTATTGCTTGAATTTAAAGGCAGATCCTATCCCAGCCAATCCATAATGATTATAGATGAGGGGCTGTAGGAGCTGTATTTAGCTAGTCAGATGATGAGCTTTTTCAAGTGCATCTGCTGGCAAATGTCTCCTGACTTGGTAAATGTACCTTGAGTGAGTACATGTGTTGGCAATACTGATCAGTCAATGTACTTTATGTATAAGTTTTTATTTGATGATAAACAAGATTATAATAACACATACTAAAATACAGTATAATACATAAGGGTGGAACAAAAAGACATTTTTTGAAGGTAAAAACAAAACAAAATAATGAATTTAATGAATATACAAGGAAATAGGTGGTGGGGGGATGGACATATAGCACAAAACACAACCTTGCATTTCTCATCCAAAAATACAAAGGTAAGTACACTTGTCTGTATATGTACACATAATTACAGTTAACATCTGAAAAATGAGTTAGCTTAGCTAAGCCTGGATTGCAGGAGAGTTTTTATAATAAATCCAAGAGTCCTATGACATATTATCTTTAGAGCCATGTATTTCCCATAATATTTGAGATTTCATAGCTTCAAGTTCATTAATTTCACACATCCATTCAGCAATAGAAGGAGCTATCGTAATGCCCCAGTGTCTAGCTATTACCCTCTGGCCTGCTATAATGAAATGACAAAGGACATTAAAAGTTTTATGGGAGCCAGGTAACATAGCCAAGAGTGTGATATTCGGGTGTGGTTGAATATCTATTCCCTTATTATGATTGTAGATTTTAAATATCTTATCCCATAAGCTTTCTATTGCCGGGCAGGAACTCCAGATATAAGGCATAGAGCCCTGGGGATGATCACATCTCCAGCATGTTGCTGAGTATGTAGAATCAAACTTATGGATATCCATGGAGCATCTATACCACCTACGAAATATTTTGTAACATCTTTCCTGGTCTTTATTAGATCTGGTCATTTATGTATTAGATTATAGGATTTTTCCATGCTCCTTTAGGTCTTCAGGTCACTTTCCAGCATTTTATAGTCAATGTACTTTAAAAATCTTGTAGAAGAGTGAACAGGAAAGAATCAGTAGTTGTTGGTAAATTTATAAACATGATACGTATGTTATGGATTGTTGGTTTATGACAAGCTGAATGGGGAACCTTGACAGCTGGTATATGTTAGTTACAAATGGGTGATAGATGGTTAGTTTATGGTTTGTGCTATTGGGAATATTGATGGTCCTATATACTACATATTACAAACTGATTATATTTTATATGATGGTTACTTATGGGGGTAGATGGTTAGTTTATGACTTGCAGTATGGAGAACCTTGATGATGGGTATATGGTGGTTACAAATGAGTGATAGATGGTTAGTTTATGATATATGATATAGTGAACCTTGAAGGTAGTATATAATAATTACATATGGGTAATAGATGGTTAGTTTATGGTATCTAGTATAGAGAACCCTGATGATTGGTATACATTGGTTACGTGGGTGGTAGGTGGTTAGTTTATGATATGTGCTACAGATAACCTTGATGGATGATACATCATGCTTAAATTTGAGTAATAAGTGGTTAGTTTAGGGTATGCAATATAAAGAACATTGATGGTTGATTTGTGGCATTTGTTGCATTTGGGTTATAAGTGTTTGATCTACTACAGCATGTGGCATGGGGAACCTTGATGGTTAGTATATGGTGGTTACAAATGGGTGATAGATGATATCACCCATTTATGGTATGTGCACTGGAGAACCTTGAAGTTTAATATATATTAGTTACACTTGGGTGGTAGATGGTTATTTTATAGCATGCTGTACAGAGAACCTTGATACAGTGATTATGTATGGGTGGTAAGTGGTTGGTTTATGGTATGTGCCTTTAGAGAACCTTAATGGCCGATATAATAGTTACATTTAGATGGTTAGTTTATAACATGCAGTACAGAAAACCTTAATGGCCGATAAAATAGTTACATTTAGGTGGTAGATGGTTAGTTTATAGCATGCTGTACAGAGAACCTTGATGGCTGATATATGGTGATTATGTATGGGTGGTAGGTGGTTGGTTTATGGTATGTGCTATAGGGAACCTTGATGGCCGATATAATATATACATTTAGGTGGTAGATGGTTAGTTTTTAACATGCAGTACAGAGAACCTCGATGGCCAATATAATGGTTAGATTTAGGTGGTAGATGGTTAGTTTATTACATGCAGTACAGAAAACCTTGATGGCTGATATATGGTGATTATGTATGGGTTGTAGGTGGTTGGTTTATGGTATGTGCTATAGAGAACCTTGATGGCTGATATATTTACATATGAGTAATAGAAGGTTAGTTTATGGTATGTACTGTAGATACTGTTGATGGCAGGTTTTTTATAGTTACATGGTAATCAGTATAAAGAACATGCATAGTTGATATGTGGTGGTTACAAATAGATGACAGACGATCTATATATCTTATCTTCTCTTTCCTCAGGTAGTGGCCAACCTATTCTTCAGCCATGCGCAGGTGTTAGCGCAGCAGAAAACAATGATGGGAAAAAACAGCACCACGACTAGAAAGTTCAAGGCGCAGACAGTGGCAGCCAAGTTTCAGCAATCCCTCCTGGAATTGGTGGAAAAAATGGAGAGGTGAAGGATTTTGGGATATTAAAGAAGCATTGTGATTGTTTGGAGAACTATTAGGAAGTCTCTAAAACCCTCATTATGCTGGTTTTCATCATTGTATACCTTACATGAAAAAACAACAGGGGGCTGCATCGAACATAGAAAGAAAAACTAGTTGCCTGGATGTGGCCATGTCCTCAGCAGGGCTGAATTTACAATTAGGTACAGTAGCTTCGTACCTTCAGATGAATGAGAAAAAGAGGTGGCTTTTCCATCCACAGCAGGGGAGCCCAACAGGTGAATCGCGATCTACCGGTAGATCGCAATGGCAACACGAGTAGACCCCGGAGCCCTGCCTTTCAAAATAAACTCTACCGCACACAGGAGTTATTAGGTCCAAGTGTTTCTTGTTGGTAGATCATTTTAACTTTGTCATTTTAAAAGTAGCTTGCAAGCCAAAAAAGTGGGGGCCCCCCTGGATAACAGTTATCAGTTGTACAAATTTTGTACATAAAAATACATTTATTTACACCAAGGTGCTATAGTGCTTAAGGCATGCTAAAGTGATCTCTCACACCGTTTTACTTGAAAGTCCATTTTAGCATTTCTAAGGTGTTGAAGCCATTTGCTAAATCAAGCAAAATGCATGAATGGTTGCAGATTCTAGTGATGTAAATTCATGTCTGAGGTTTACCAGTTTTGAGGCTTAGACCCAAAGCAAGCGTGCAAAAGAAAGTCGGAAATGCCAGATCACATATTTTCCCATGACATGTTTTCCTTTAATACATTTATTAACTCCTCTTTATTTACCAAATGTTAATGCTGTGTTTTTGACAGGTGCAACCCCTTCTTTGTACGATGCATCAAACCCAATAGCAAAAAGGTAAAGAATAAAAAATGTATATTCAAGCAAACTGTTCTGCAGCTGTATATTGAAATGTATTTGGAGCCTTAAAGCATAATGCTACATAAATAGAGTTTCTGTATTGATTGCAGGAACCTGGGATGTTCGAGTCTGATATTGTCGTCAGTCAGCTGAAATACTCTGGGATCTTAGAGACTATTCGCATTCGGAAAGAAGGGTTTCCTGTTCGGATCCCATTCCACATCTTCCTGAGCAGGTAAAGCCAGGTCTTCAACACTTTAAATAATATTTTTTGATTTTTATTCAAATCTAGCACTAACAATAGTTTACAGCATTGATTTATAAATTTGTGTTTAGGGTTGGATATTCGTTTATCCCAGTATATTGTAATACCAATATTAACCACAAGATGGCGAGAGTTACTAGCCTATTCTTGTACAACATACAATATTTCAGCCTTATACAATATACAATATATCAGCTTAGTTTGTGGGAGTTTTTAGCATTGAATTTGTGTTTTTTACACATAAAATTCAGGTTAATGATTATTTTTTATTTCCTTTCATAACAATTGCTTTCTGAGTTTTATCTGAACATCTATTGTTCAGTAAAATTTATATTTGGTAGCAGCTAATTTTTTAATACTAATGCTATGCGTGTATGCACTCTATTGTCCTAATTCCAAAATCTCCAGATATCGCTGTTTATGGACCTGGGACGTAATATACAAGCAGATGGTCAGATATGTGTGACGTTGCTGAAAAAATTGTGTCCTTCTGTATCCCCCAACATGTATTGTATTGGGGTCAGCAAGGTAAATATTTATTACTATGTATACATGGGGTAAATGATCTCTGTGATCTATCATTTCTGTATAACCTAATTCTTTTCTTTCCTTCATTTTTCTTTTTTTTTCTAAAACCAAAATGCACTATATGGCATTCAAACTATGGCCAGAATGTATAGAAAGTCATGTGAAGGACCCCCCTACTATTAAAGGGGAACAGCACACCCATAGTGTTAGAGTATTGGAAGCTGCTGTAGGGAAAGGCAAAGGGAAAAAGATAAACTGCATAGGGATAGATTAAGGTCAGTTAGGAAACCATAGTTTGTTTCTGATTGCTAGCTCCTTGGACAAGCAACCCCTTTGGTGCTTGTTTGCTATTGTTCCTAATATAGGGGCATTTTTCTTTTTCTTTAGGGAATTTATCCCAAAATACAAATTCTGCACTATTGGTGAATCAAAACTGGTCAGATTCACCCATCCCTTTTTTTATCATAGATACTGGCTAAAGTAAAATTCATTCACATGACTGTATAATTATTACTCTGATGTATGATGATCCTATTACACAGAATATTTCTTATTTGAGTGTCTCCCACCAATGCTTTTACTCACATCCCCTCTTCTCTTTTTCTCATTAAGCTTTTCATGAAGGAGAATCTCTATCAGCAGCTGGAAAGTAAACGGGACCAACTGATGAACAAGGCAGCTGTGACTCTACAACGCTACAGCCGTGGGTTCCTCACCAGGAAACGTTACACCACCTTGCGATATCGGATCATCAACCTGCAGGCGCTGGCACGAGGTTATTTAGCTAGGTAAAAGAGAAAGGAGGAGATGAACTGATCTTGGAAATGCCAACCGGTCAGCTAGATCACAGTGTTTTACAGTGCAGATTACTACCTGTTACAGTCATAGTGCATTTACTAATTAGCAAGAAAAATTAAGTATTATAGTTCCTATAAAACCCCTCTGTCCTTTGCAGAGAGCTGCATATCCTTAATGCCTGTGGCTACAATTCATGCTCCATTCGGAATCTCTTTATATGAAGCCACCCTATTGTGATGTAAAGAGCTGAAACTACAAGTGTGCACCCCCACACCTATGATACACGATGCAAGAAATCATGGGACATGGAGTATGCTTTTAGGTAAAAAACTGACATTGCAGCCACTCTGCTGCCCCCTAGTGTTCAGCCAGAAATAATGAATACCACTAGCAGCCTCTACACAGATTAGCTGCATAAAAACCTAATCATAGTAAGAAAGTATATCACATATCTATATATATAATATATTATGTGTGCTTTATTGATTTTTAATTCCTAATGTAAAGATTCTGACTTTAGATTTGCTTTAATAAGCATTTTCCTAAACAGTGACATTTTCTTTCCATAGGCGGAAATTTCATAACTATCGAAAGAGTTTGCAGAAGGTCCGAGCTGTGGTCCTGATGTACGTTAATCGAAGGAGGTACCTGAGGGTAAGATATTACCTTAACTGGGGTAATTTTAAAAAATGATAATAGACCATTCCACATGCACAACGGAGGTTTTTTAGTAGTTACCATTTTTTATAGGATCTCCAGGTCCTGTTTTGCTTAAAACAAAAATGTGCTTTGCCATGCAGGGTCAGTCCCCCAGCAGCATATACGCACCTTTCTTTTGATCTCCTAATGCTGAAATGTGTGACTTACTCCATGTAAGTAGTTCTTAGTGATTGGTTCAGTGTTGTCCAATAGGCATGGGGAGACCCATCTGCAGAGCTTCTGCAACCTGCCACTAAGGATCCAACTGGACCTTTCCTTGCACCTGGCACCAGGGAAGCAAAGGAAAAGTAATCAAATAAAAGCAGGTGGTGGGGCCAGCATTGAATTGAACTATTTGACAACAATATACAGAAAATGCATATTGCTTAACTTTTTTACCAGCTAAAATGTAAGTAATTCTGCTCATGTGTTATAAAAACTATCTATGCATTTTAGCAGTACAATTTGGTCATCAGCCCACTTCTGCTTGCTGATTTGGTAATGGAAGTGCAAAAGCGCACTGATTAGTTCATCCCTTGCTCTTTCCTTCTGTATGCATGTTACCATTGATAGACTGCAGGCCTATGCTACTCAGGAGAGCCGGACTTAAAATTCTATTACCGTGTGATATGTATTGCTTAGAATGAATTTGGTTTAGAGCCAGCAGGAGTTAGAAATGTTTTATATGTATTTGCTATCAGCTCTCGTTGTCAGAGCTCAAAGTCCAGAAATCAGCGGGTGTAGGTCTGTGCGAAATACAAAGGCACAGCCTGTTTAAATATCACAGATGTAGCCCAAGCCCAGTACTGCTTCCATCTTGCATTAGCAACCAAATTTGTTAAGGTAAATACATTTCGGGTGCATCAGTACAAAATATCTCCCTAGTCTTACAATTCAGTTTTATAGAAAGCCACAGAATAGAAAAGCCTGCTCGCTGCCAGCATACTGCAAAGAGGGACTATTGTTTTCTTTGTAGAAGCAGAGGTTTCTCTGCAAAAGAATTACATACCCACTCCTCATAGCCAGAGCAATTGGCAAAATGCATGCTTACTCCTGGGTATATACCCAGGGATGGTATGCTCACCCCATTACTCTCAGGGGGTACATGTCAGGCACAATGTCTGCCAGTGTCACTCTCACCTTTCAAGCATTCCCATGCTTCTCCAGGTATCAGCAGTTGCAGACTGCTGTCCTTGCATCTTCTCTTCGCATGCTTGCTCCACTATTATGATTGGACATTGAATGAGGTAGGAAGAAAAAAAGTTGCAAGGACCCCTGATGCCTTCAGTTATGTGGGGTGGGACTGGAATGCTTTACAAGTGGGAAACAGTGGTAGTCCCCCCAGCAGACACAGGTGACCCCATGCCCTTTCATGGGCCAGGGCTTTCATTGCCCATCCAAGATTTGTCCTATTAAAGGAGATAGGGGCCCCTGTGTCTGCTGAGAGGACTACCAGTGTTTCCCGAGCGTAAAGCATTCCTGCCCCACCCCACATAACTGCAGACATCAGTGGTCCTTGCAACTCGTTTCTTCCTACCTCATTCGCTGTCCTATAATAATAGTGGAACAAACATGAGAAGAGAAGTTGCAAGGATCCCTGCTGAGACCTGGAGAAGCATGCAATCACATGGGAGTATTCAGTGGAATGACATCTACTCAATATGGAAATATCAGCATTGAGCGGAGATTTTATACCAGTAGTATGTTCTGATAGAAAGGTGACTGCTGTGAGTACAGGTGATATCACTGCTCCAGGACCTTTTTATCCCAGACCTATAAATAAGTATGACCTGTTCTGGGCTGGACCGAGCTGCACCCTACCCAGCTGTAACAAAACAACAGACCTGAGATCACCTACAGCCGGACAACAATGAAGCAAGTACGCTTTGCTCCAAATGTAGGACCTGATGTGAGTCATTCTGTATTTGGGGTGCAATGTGGGGTGTCAGTCATTGGAGGGCTTTTATATGGAGGGCTAAGGTGCTCATTGTACATTATAACTGGGAACCTATGGCAAGATGCATGCCATGATACAGGAGCTGTATAAGCAGGGTCATTGTAATGGAATTCAATAAGTTTGCTTGTTCACCAATCCATCATGGGTTGAACCCTAGAAAGGAAATCCTTCAATCCGATTACCTGTGAGGTTCCATTGAGACAAAGAACCCTTCCTTCTAAAAAAAAACATCTTCACCTGAAAAACTAGTTTTCTAAATCGCATGGAGATTTAACATCACAATTTTAGCCATAATTAAATGCAGAGTTATAACTGGTAAATGAGCAAGTCTTATAAAACACCAATAAAAAGTAATTGTCACTTCTGAGTCTCTTTATAAATGTTTTTACAATTGAAGATTGCCCTGAAGATTGCCCTGCCTTTTTCTCAACATAAACACATTTTTAATATTGGATTCAGTTTGCAATTAATTTTATGCATGCAACTGAACACGATGTCTAAATTCTGGGTAATAGATGGGTGAATCTTGGTTGAAAACATAAAGCTGCTCAGAATGATGTGGAAGAAACCAGTATAATGGTATTTATGGTCAGGCCAGCCAGCATGTTGGTATGTTATGTATCTCCATATCTCACATTGCTGTATCCTGTGATCATAGATGAAGGCTGAAGCCCGGCGGCAAGCTGAAGAAGAACGCAGGAAGGCAGAGCAGGTTGGTTCTGTTAATATAAATGTGCAAATCTATTTAATAGATAGATATATATATATATATATATATATATATATATATATATATTTATTTATTTATTTATTTACACACACCTGAAGACTCATTTTGCTGTTTGTCCCTTTCTGTTCATCCCTTGTTAATTCCAGGAACTGACAAAAAGAGAAGTGTTCAATGTCACTCATCTGGAGATCCCAGCCGAACTGGCTGGACTCCTTCGCACCGTTCCAGGTAAGTTGCCCACTTGGGGAAATTAAAGTAGATCTCAACCCAATCACTATAATCTCACATGTTAACATGTTAAAGGTATTTCAGTTTATTTTCACTCTTTTGAAATTAGCAGCTTTCATTGAAGTAATACCTGGGGATTTTACTGATAGTTTTCATTAAGGCATTTCCTATTGTGAGGGTGACAGATGTCACCAATACTCTCCTATGTTGTAATTCTAATTGTAGAGGTAAGAGAAAAATGAGAGCTAGGAGATGGGGTTTTCTTGGCAATGTGATATGTATTAGTATCATATATACATAATTGAAGTAAACAGTGCTTGTTAAGTCATAAAATAACACAAAAGGTTCCACACAGGGAAACAATGGTAGGAGGTCTGCCCTATAAAGTACATTGAGGTTAGTGACCACAATACTAAACATATAATTTTCTCACAAAATTCAGCATTTTAAAAGAAAAGGAGCCAAATAGCTAATCTTTACCCAACACGTTTCACCTACTAGGCTTCCTCAGGGGTATTTACAAAGAGAACATTCTGCTGATATTGAAGATGGTAGAGTTCCTTTGTAAAAGGAGATTTCAAGGAGAGGAACCCAATTAGTAAGGGAGTAGACAGTACCTGCCAGAACTCTGGCTGCATCATTCTAGCTCCTTGCCAACACTCTCTGTGGCTGCTTGGGCTTTGCTCCAGCCTACCACTTGAACATATACAAGTACATCATCTTCCCCCCTTCAGGTTGGTCTAGGACAAAGATAATCTCAGGGGGTTTCTCCTAGTAGCCAGTAAAATGGAGTGGCCTTTTAGCAGAATCATTTTCATTATTCTGCTCAAAGCTGGACTCCAAATCAATATGAAAAATAATGCAGTTCTGTATTTCGTTGAACATGTTTTTAATGCACCTCAACTGCACAGCTTCTAGACTTAAAGAAGGAGGGGCAGGACTTTGAGCCCAGCAGTAACCCTATCATTGTGCTGCTTCTCATTTACTGTACAATCAGTAAGTGGTGGATATTCTTCCATATATATGTCTAAATCTAGTACCTACTGTACACAGTGATAAAGCTGCTCCTTTAAATCAAGGAACCATTGTTTTTTGTGTATCCTCCTTAAATGGTGATCATGAGCCTTTGGGTTATTTACACTGGACAAAGAAATCCCATAGATTTAGGTCAATGGGAACTGAATGCTTGTGTTGTGACTTTGTTTTTCTTTCCTCAGCCCAGATAAACCTCTTGGTGCAATATGTTGTGCCCACTCACACACCCAGGGTCCAAGTGGGCACACAACTTAATCTGCCCCTTGACATCAATAATTACCCCATGTTCAAATATGTGCGGGTTTACTTCAGGGTAAGTATCCTAATATAAGTTGTAGTGTGTGTTTTTGTATAGGATGCAGGAAACATTGTCAGAATCTTTGATATGATTTATAATGTCTACTCAACCAGGGGTCCTCCAACTTCCTAAACAAAGAACCCGTAGACTGTCCTGGAAATAAGGAGGAGGGAGTGGACTGTGGCCAGTGGAATTAAAAAAAAGGTTCTGGCATCAGTATTAGTGGGAATAAACAATGCCCCGAGATTGGTGATCAGTAGGAGTAAGAAGTTACTTAGTGCCTGTTGTCAGTGGGAGGAGAAATATTGCCCTTTGGTTGGTGTTTTTGGTGTAATAGTGCCCCATTGTTGTCAGTGGAAAGAATATTGCCCTACGTTTGTTGTGAGTAATCTAGTAGTATCTCTTTGTTGGTGTCAGTGGGAGAAATTGTACCTCATTTGTAGTGTAGGAGGAATATTGCCCCTTTGCTGGTTTCAGTTTTTAATAATACATTGCCCCATTGTTTGTTTCAGTGGGAGTAATAGTGCTTCATCATTGATAGCAATGGTAGCAATAGAGCCCCATCATTGGTGTCAGTGGGAGGATTTTGCCCCATCATTGATGCCAGTGAAAGCAATAGTGCCCCGGTGTCAGTGTCAGATATAGTGTCCTATCGCTGGTGTCAGTGGAAATTGTTTCCCATTGTTGGTATTAATAGGAGGTCTATTGCCCCAAAAGCCAATAAAGGCAAGCAAAATACCCTTGTGAATAGAGGTATGCTCATTCTCATGACTTTTATAGCTTGTATACCTGGGCTTTCCTCCTCCTGGCACTTTTTAAATATCTATAAAAAAAAAGGGTAATGTACTTACTATTAGCAATATCATTGGGCCATCAGATGTCTCATATGAAATGCCATATCTTAAAGGATCAATTAAGTTTGTTGTTTTTTTATGTTATTACCTTCCATCTGTCTGCAGGAACCACTGTTTGGCATGCTGACAATGACTCTTGGATCTTCTCTGCTTCCAGTGGAGGATGATTTAAAGCCACAGGCTATAACCGCATTCAAACTAGTAAGAACACTCTGTTAATGATCAATGCCTGACATAAAGGACACCATAGTATGGTTATTTATGATTTTACCAGTGGCCTGGGCTATATTTTCCATACATGCACTTTAGGACTGGGTTAGCCAAATTGTTTTATTGTGGTGGGACCAACAAACCATAAGCTGACTTGAAAGGTTATATGCTAAGATAAATATACCAGTCGACGGGCAGCCCTTTAGCCATAAATGGCAGAGCCAAAGTTATTGCTTTTTATTAGTCCACACATATTTACCTCTGAAATATGTAGAGTTAATAGAGAGGTTCTTCACTATTGTACTTCCTATCATGGGATATTATCTTATGTACAGGGGTCCTGTAGAACTGTACTTCCTACTGTGGTGTAATGTGATGATATTCTAAATAGAGAGGCCTTCAGAATTGTACTTTCTCCAATGGTCTGCACAAATACTCCTTCTGTAGATGTGTGCAACTATTCTTTGAGTAAGGACCTGAGTATAAATCCTCATAAAGAACTTGGTTAATAGGCATAGTGTACTGTAAACTACAGTTACATCTATTCTACCATCTGCCCAGGATAGGAAAGTGTTTCTATCATTATGCATTTGATTGGTAACCAATATAACCTCAGTGGTATTGTCTTAAGCTAAGTACATTGTTTTTTCCCCAACTCCAGATATTAAGGTTCATGGGGGACCCTTTCCTCAATGAGATTCAGGAAATCGTGTTTGGAAACTACATCATTCAGAAGTGCTTATCCAATGTGGGGCTGAGGGATGAGATATTGGCTCAAATAGTCAATCAGGTGTGGAGGAACACCAACCCTAATAATGAAGAACGTGGATGGTACCTGTTGGCTTGTTGTCTCAGCAGTTTTGCACCATCTCCTAACCTGGACAAATATCTCCTCAAGTAAGACCAATTATTTGCAGAGCTTCTGAAGTTATTAGGGCCTAGTGTACAAAACTATCATAAATCACCTTCTCTCACCTTCCCAGTACATTTTGCCAAAAATACTAAATTTCACTCAAACCCCATTTTTCGTGAAATTTTAGGTAAAGAAGACACTGAATTTTGCTTGTTCCGACTGATTTTCTTCACAACTTTTCTTCGCTACATTTTTGTTCACAACTGTTTTTTTACATAATTAAAGATATAGTCTAAAGGTGTAGTGACATATCCCTATTTGTTAATTTTATTTTCCAGGTATGTGTCAGATTTTGCTTACAATGGTTATAAGCCTGTATGTCAGCATAAGCTCATCCTCGCAATACAAAAATTCCAACAGGGTTCAGAGACAGCCAGGACCTTCCCTCCCTGCTTACTAGAATGGACTGCGAGCCGAGAGAGGGCTAACATGGCTCTGGATATCTACTGCTTTGATGGTATGAAAAAGAATAATATTATTGCACTGTATTACTAACTGTAAATATGTAGTACAAAGAATATGTTCAAACCTACTACTTCTCAATACCAAAGGTCTCATCCATTTAGATTTCAGGTAGCAGAGCCATACATAGAGATTGTGCTTTTCTATTGACATTTGAATCACAATCTCTTTCCTTTAGCAGTTTTGCAAAATTTTGTCTAAAAACCCTGAATTTTATTGAGGAGATGGTAGGTTGACAGTGGTTGGTATAAATAAATGGCTCACAAGATGTAATGGTCCTTGAAGCTTGGATGTGATTTCTAATTCGGTGACATCTTTTCTGAGATCACTGCAGGGAACAGGCAGACATAATGGAAAGATCTGGGTTAATTCAAACCACATATTCATAGTTGAAACCATTGACATTTTATCCTTACTCAGTTCTTGTTTCTGTTCTGTATAGGTACTAAGATTCTGTGCCCTATCCATTCATGGAGTGATGGAGAAGAGTTGGCAGGAGATGTCCTCAGGCACAGGTATGATTTTACAAATCAGAAATACTCATTATTTTGTTGATATGAGTATTGCTGGGGATAAGTGCAGCAGGGTAAGGAATGGAGAAGTCTGGTGTTTTGGAGTGGAGCAATTATTCCTTTAGCTCAAGAAGTGCCAGTTAAGTTGGTTGTATGCATGTAACAGGCACATCCAGAAGAACCCCTAAAACAGACTCCTTTTCTTTTGAAACTTCACCACCATATGGACAGGTCTAGGTAGCCTTTGCAGCAGACCAGAGCGGTTTTATGGCCCAAGCAAAATTCCTAAGAATAAATTCAACTTGAACTTCAACTTATTTACTTCTAGTTAAAGTGCCTTGTATTTCATAGCTTAACTGTGTTCTCACCTAGAAGATTTCCCTTTACTTCCTGTTCCAGACAAGTGAAAGAACACATGAAAGTCTTCCTAATGTTACAGCTATCCCAGTTAGAAGATGTCTCCTATGTTCCTTTACTAGGACAACTATAAAATTTTTGGTTTCAGTTTACTTTCTGAATAGAGGATATGCACAACTGAAAGCAGAGCTCAGATTAAGGTCAAAATCCCAGGTCCTTGTGAATTAATGATAGAATATAGTTCATGCATTGGCTAGTAAAACATTGGTCCTGATTTATTAATGCTCTCTAAGGATGGAGAGGATACACTTTCAACAGTGAAGCTGGGTGATGCAGAAAACCTAGAATAGATTTCTTCAAAGTCATTTACTATTTGCTAGCAAATGTTTTCAATCCTGGACCTGATTCTTTCAGGGTTTCTCGGATCACCCAGCTTCACTGATGAAAGTGTATCCTCCCCTACCTTAGAGAACTTTAATAAATCAGGCCCATTCTCCTTGGCAGCTTGCAGTTCCTGTGTGCACATAAAATCTGGCTCACTGTGTATGTCCTTGGTACCCTAAAATGCATTGCTATCATTGACACACATTTGTTTCTAATTTGTGACTTAAATGTTCCTGCCTTTTATCCACAGAGGAGTGATGGAAGGATGGAGAGGCTGGTCAGTGGCTATTAAAGATGGTGGTCAGTGGTCGGAGCTGGCAGGTCATGATTATGTTCTAGATTTAATTTCAAATGTGGAGCTTCCAAGAGAATTCCCCAAGCAGAAGTCTTACTTCATCACCTCAGAAGGGGCTCGTGAAAGCACTGAGCAGCGCACTGTGTAGGTATCTTAATGCAGCCATGCTAACGGGCTTCAATTTGTGGAACCAAATGGTGACATTAAATTATTCTCTGTTATTTAAAGAGTATTTGGGAATGGCCCCAATGTGGCTGAAGAAGTCCCACCGCCTCCAATGATGAAAGCTCCATCTTTACCACCTCAGGGGGTCCCTGATTCTGAGGGGTACTACAGCCATGGTAAGTAAATGACCATGGAAATATGGATCTTTCATGACTAATAGGTAAGACGGTGAAACAATAGCCTATTAACACTGGCCTTCAAAATATTTTGTTGGTGTGGTGGAAGTTGGTGTGTTCCAGGCTCATACCAGTCCTGGTGCATTTCCAACCTAATCCAATTGTATGCAGAAATGTCATGACATACTGTAGCGGTTGCCACTTTGTTCTAATTTGTTTTGTGTTTGTCATGTTTGTTGAACTGTAGCTTACTACATATATTGTGTATTTCTATTGTTTGGACTGTTTTTGTTTGTATAAAAATTGAAAACTTATTAATTTACTAATTGTTGAAAACAAAAAAAACAAAAAAAAAAAAAATAGTTTGTTAATAATGTACCATTGTTCTTTCTCCTAACAGATTCAGATACACTCAGTGAACCCCCATCACAGAAAGGCATGGACCATTATCTGGACAGTCTGTTTGACCCTGTTTTATCTTATGGGAATGGGGTAAGAAAACAATGGTACAGCAATGGTAAAACACACTGACGATGACACTTACATAGCAGTAACCCCTATTAAAAAGTACAAGATCTTTAACATTTGAATTTATTGTGGCAATGTTGCAAGAAATAACATAATATGAACCTTTGCAAATAAAGTGCAAAGTGGCAATTTAACATTAAAACTGACATTTAAAAGGCATATATACACATTCTCGTTGCTCTACCCATTACTTGCTAGAATGAAGATAGCATATTACTCATTTCTCTCCCACCCGATCTTCTGTAGAAAGAGATCCCCCAGCAAGGTGGAAGCTTGAAGCTGCGTATACACGTGCAATTTTTGTCGTTGGAAAGGATCTTTCACGGTCCTTTCCAACGACAAAGGACTACACGATGCATGAACGGTGCTGTACATACATCCATCTGCTCTATGGAGAGGGGAGGGGGAGAGCGACACCCTGCTGCGCGCTCTCCCCCTTCCCTTGCATTAGGATCGGTCGTCGTTCATCGTCCCTGGATCTGCCAGGACGGTCGTTCAGACGATGGACGACGCCGACTGTATACACGCCAGATTTTCGCCCGATATCTGGCCGATGCCGATTATCGGGCGAGAAAAATCTGACGTGTGTACGCAGCTTAACTGCGGTCTTTATCTCCTCACTCCTGACTGATAATGATGGAGAATAATGATGGAAGAATGACACATCATAGGATGGGGGCCAAAGCTGAGAGTTTTTCAGTTTTGGGTATATTGACTCTTTGACTGATGTGATGATAAAAAGAACCAAAAACAATACAAAAATGATTTTTACCTGTATTATATAAATCAAGTTGCATATTAAAATCAGATGCAAACAAAAAATAAATTGTGAAGTTCCAGCCTAAACATTTAATTGGTATGGTGTTATCCATATTGTCTTTGGGTCCAGACATCAGGATCCTGATTTGTGAATATCTTTGAAGGTAGCTAAATTGAGACACTAACCACCCCTGTTCACATATAAGGTTATCTGCAAGACCTTGCTGGTGGTCAACGGAAAAAGATCAGGAACAGGAGTACCAACTTATTCAGTCATACACTCTTTTGTAGTATTACAAAGCCTTACAATTTTATTTCTTCACAGGGTTTTAATGTTTTCATCGTAAAAAAACAAGAAAAAAACAACTCAATATAGCCTATTAATAATGATTAGATTAATAATAATAGAAAGAAATTCACATCAAATGAAGAATAAATCAATGGCAGGGGATGAATTCTGGCCATGAAGCGTTAGAGTATGAGGAGTATGAGAGTTAGGTGGAAGATAAATTACCTGCAATACAGATTTGGGGGAACAGATACAATAAATTTCAGGGTAATGGATCTAAAAATGTGTAAAGTCAGAACAGAAGTACATAGTTCTAGTGTGAGTTCACATGTAGAATAAAAGGAAATTAATCATTCTAGTTAGATAGAAAAAAATAATTGAATTGTGGTTTCAATAGCAATATAGGAGTCGATTAATCAATGTACTCACTTAAGGTTTACCCATTTTTTAGTTATATATAAACCTGCAAAATAGGTGAATCTTGGGTCAAAGTTGAGTTATAACATTATTCAACAGATCCATTATATTTTATAAACACATGTAGCCAGGAGAATTTCTAGTTCTAATTTAATAACTTTTTGTATTGGTATGATAGTGGTAAATGGAAACACAAACAGATGTCTCTGTGTGTTGGTTGATGATACGAGTCATATTTAGTCCATCAGATACTGGATCTCGCTTTTCCTCCATGCGTCAGTCACTCTGACGGTTCACCGCACTGGGGAGTCGCTATATCCTATTACTTACAATGACACTCATAGTTCACAGCAATATCTGGATGTGCTGACTTCAATATATGCAGAATTCCCATATTTGCATATAGGTCCTGCTTAGCGGATTCCAAATTGCATTCTTTTTTATGTTGTTGGCTGTTACTTTAATTAAAGTGAAAGGCAGTTGATCAATGGTTAGCAGGCTGCCTGTATCAACTGCCTGCTGCCTATAAACGCTGAAAAACCATCCATGGGAACAAACCTCCTAGTTAAGCATGCAAAAAAAGCATCCAATGACATCAAAAGATGATGATCCACAATGATTCATGGGTGCAAGGAACAATCCAACAAACAAATTAATCTTGGTGATTGTCTGTCAACCTTAGCTGACCATTAGACAAGAAATCCTTTGGACTATGAATGATAATACACTAAACCATATATGCGTGGATAGTAGTCATGTGATCCTTAGGTGATCTCATCTACTATGAATACATTGGTGTGCTGAGGTTGGCTAATGATCACATTGTCACCATGAATATAACAACAGGGGTTGATATGTCGTTCTTTGCAAATGCTCGTTCACTGACAATTATCTAACATTTGTTTAAAGATTCACGTTGTTTGGCCAAGACAAAAGGATCCACAAAAATATAATTTTCATCTTAAAAAAGCATTGATAATGGTTTTTAAATTATATTATCTTACTGAATATTATTGGCAGCTGTTTCCCAGTGCTTATGAAAAACTATTCTGGCCACCATACTGATGGTGCACATAGGCCATATGTTATGATGAAAGATTGCTGTGTCGCCTTTTTTGTCGCGGTCACCTGATCTCCCTCTGTGTTGGCTTTTTGTCAGAGATCACTTTCACTCCATTCCTGCCGGGTTCAGCCACCTCTTACCTGACCTCTCTTCTCTTTTTCTCTAGGACCTGGAAAAGCTGACAGCAATGTCCCAGAAAATGAAGGGTGGAGGAGGTGTTGGAGGAAGGAATGGTGCTGAAGTCCCAGGAGAATCCGGTGTGCCAGGGGAAAAATCCCACCATACAGGTGAGCCGGAATCCGCTCTTCAAACAAGAAAAATAAACTATTTATATATATATATATATATATATATATATATATAGTGTGCTTATGTTGCATTTATTTTATTGTAATTGATTTCTTGTCCTCCCCCACCCCTCGTAGTATATGTATCCATCTTGCATTTAAGCCACCAGGCTTGTTCCAGTTTATCATGAGCACCCTATCGTTGGATTATTATTTTTTATTAATCTATGGCCTATGGGGAAGGCTAATTTTGTGGATTTTTTTAATTGCTGGTGCATGTTGTCAGTTCGATGGAGAAACATTTTCCCCAAAATATATTCTATTGGCATGTAGTCAAATCCTTGCCATAATGGATATAAAAAACGGATATAAAAAAAACATCATTTATATTGTTGTCCTGCTCACTAAACATTGGAGATGTACAGGGAAGAGGTGTATTGTCTGCATGTAAACATCATACAATATAATATGTAACCTTCTTGTAGGTATGGATCAAAGTTTATATGCACAACAACAAGCTTATATCAACCAGCAAGCCATGATACTGGTGAGTGTGAAGCCTTTTTGCACAATAATCTTTTTTATGTTGGTCTGGATAAAGTTATATCACTTGTGATCACATGTATATAAACTGAAAAAGGAAAAGTTCTTAGAAGTCCTGACAATTGTTTTTCTATTATTTTCTTGTCAAACCTAGAAAAATGTCACCTGAAAACTGATTGGTGGCTAATGGTATTACATGCGGCTTTCCTGCCATCTCTACGCAGGTTGTTAAAATTAATTTGACTTTTACTACATTGCTGTAATTTGCTTTATAGATTATTGACAACCATATGAGTGGAAACATTAAAACAGAATTCCAGGCAACTATAAAATAATGACCTATAGAAACTATTAATATATTTTTAAGTACAGCTTGTGTAAATAGCTGTATTTGTCTTTATATCGACCTTCTGTAACCCTCTGCACAACATTTAGATAGGAAGAGGGCGGATCAGCATTCTGTTTGTCATCCAAACCAATACCTGATATTATTTTATTCTCCCATTTTCCAGGCTCAGCAGATGACCCTGCAAGCCATGGCCATCCAACAACAAATGGTCAACAGCACTACAGCTGAGCCTCCACTTGCCATGGGGCCCAAAACCAACGTTAGTACTCCATCTAGCCGGGGCAGTTCATACAGGGTGACCCCAACAGTAGCCCCAATGCCTAGGGCAGGGGTACCAGCCCAGGTAATACCTTTTATATAAATGGTGTGTAAGTGATCTGTTTGTCTTGCCTGTCACAAACAAATGTTAACAGTCATGTGAATGGCCTTACACTGATAAATTCAGCCGTGCATACTTAATATATTGTTGTGTGTGTATGTTGACATTAATAGGAATTTTTATCATTGCTCTGTTTACAGAAGAATGTTGTCAATGGATCGTCTCCCTACAGAACCCATACCTCGCCGACCAGAGAGGGTTCATTTAGTCAAAGACCAGGTAAATTTGCCTTTAGTGAATAGGAAAACAGCTGAAATTAGAGGGGAACTTGCAACCTCTATGCAGATGGAATCTTTGTGCATGCTGAAATGAGTACACTCCATCAGAGCAAATTCATAAGGATTGTGCCTGGCCTGTTTGTTGGACAGCACTTATTCCCATAAACAAGAGAGGCAGAGTTATAAAATAACACATTTATTCAACATATTCCCCCTTGAGACTGAAGCACTTGGTACAGCGTAGTTGCAGCTTTTCTAGACTGTTCAAACCAGCTATCAGCAGCATCTTTGACGTCAGAAATGTCCTCAAAATGTTGCCCCTTCAGGTGTTTCTTCAAATCAGGAACAGATAATAGTCCGAAGGGGCCAGGTCAGGTAAGTGGGGGGATGGTGGACTAATTGGGTGTTCAATTTGCCAGGTCAGGTGAGTGGGGGGATGGTGGACTAATTGGGTGTTCAATTTGTCCTGCAAAAAAAGGATCCCTTTGGTCAACTTTCCACGGCGTTTCGTCTTAATTGCCTCCTTCAACTGGACCAGGAGGTTAGCATGGTACTATCTGGTGATACTAGAGCCCTGAGGTAGGTAGTACATCAACAGAATGCTGTCTTTGTCCCAGAAAATGGACGCCATTACTTTTTTGGATGATTTTTGGGTTCAGAACTTCTTTGGCCGCGGGGACCCACTGTGGCAACATTCCTTTGACTGTTCCTTGGTTTCAGGATCATAGATGTGGATCCAGTTTCATCCTCAGTCACTAACCTAGCTAAAAAGTCCTGTGCAGTTTGAAAATGGGCCAAAATGGCTTTGGATGCTTTAACTCGTTCCTTCTTCTGATCACTGGGTAGTCACTAGGATCATTAGGATAGTGGTGATAACAAACCCAACACGCTCTCATGATATGTCAAGTATCTGGGCTATCTTTTTTGCAGATACTCGCCGGTCTCCAATAATCAGCTCATAGATGGCATCACAGGTTGGCGGGCGCCCACTTCTTCAACGGTGAAATGCCCAGTCTTGAAACGAGATATCCTGGTTTTGATAGTGTTGTAGGAAGGACACTTTTCCCCCAGTGTTCGTGACATCTCAGTGTGAATGTCCTTTGCTGACTTTCCCTCCAAACGACGTGAAACTTGCTTGTGCCTCTGCCATCACACCTTCTCACTAAAAGAAAAAACAGTTTTAAGAATCGCAAAGACCTGATATTTGCACAGTTACATAATACCATATTAGGCTGTCATATGCCCCCACACTCATTTTCTATTTCATCTGGAAAGGGTCAAAGCCACTAACTTCTCAGCACTTCTCTCCTCATATAACCACTTTCATTCCTCTGGAATATCTTTCCAGAAAATGTTGGCGTGTGACTGTGGAGATTTTGCCCAGTCAAAGGACCATTTGTAAAGTACGATACTAATGTTGGATGAGAAGATCTGGTTTGCAGTCAGGACTACCAATTCATCCCAAATGTGTTCAGTAGGTTGAGGTTCATTCTTGTGCAGGACCCTAAATCTTTTTCATAGTAAATGTATCACATATAACTTTATTGTGCTGACTTTATTCTAAGGGGCAAAGTCATAGTGAAACAGAAAACTGTTATTACAAGACTAGAAGTGCACAATGCACTAATATCTATGTATTCTATAGCATTTACTGGAAGTAATGGAGCTGAATCATTTAGAGCGAAGCCCATATATTATGGCCATGTAATGTATTTTTCTCCATGGTACTCCATGGCTCACATGTAACAGTGCTTGGAACTGTTACTTGGTCATTCAAGCACTAAGTACTGCTGCAGTAATGTGTATTTTTCAGAAGTCTTGACCGGATTTTTATAGGGAGGGTTAATATATGCACCCCTGTACAACATTACACCCTTGCTTAAAATGAAATCATCTTCTTGCTTTAGTTCTCTGTTCATTTGGCAGGCTAGATGTATGTGGCTGGTTGACATTGCAGGCAGTGGTATTGCTTAAGTTTAACATTAACAGGAAAGCTTGTCTTGCTTGCCAGGTCATATCTTTGAGCATCTTAACATTTGTCTACAATATATCTTCTTATGGCCCATTTACATTTCTGATTACTTGACTTTTCTAATGCAACCTATTCAAATAAATGGGCTGCAAATGCACAGGAACAAACAAAACAGACAGGCACAATTATTTTATGACACACTGCACAACTGTCTATTGTATAGTACATCTGCATTGATTAATGCATCTATGAGCCATTGACAATGATTAGCAATGCCATGCACTATCCCATATAACATAGGTTAACATGTGTTGTTCTAACACTCATGCTTGCATTTGTTCCCACAACACACAGGTATAAACAGATCTTCATACTTTTTGTGTTTCAGGTCCCTCTAATCGTCAAAGACCTGAAGAACTCATGCATCATGCCACCCTGAATTCTGAGCATATTCCTGAACCCACGCACAACATCAAGGACATCATTAATCAGTATAAGCAGCCAGGGGCAGTACGACCTGTACCTGTACCTGTACCCGCACCAGTAAGGTCAGTTGTTGTATTAGTAATTTTATAGACTGTTCATATGCCAAAGTAATTGAGATTTGTGTTCCTTCAAAACGTTGTCCTATGCCTACTAGTGGTGTTTGTTTTATACTCTTAATCAGTATTCCCCAAAGAGTATTCTTGATTATTTGAATCATATATATGTTCATGGTGTTAGTCATATGTGTCCATTACATTTTGCAGGTTTTGCTCCCTGATTTGCAATCCTACACAATAATTGTGTTTTGCTACTACTTTTCTCATGCACATCCATGAGTCAACTGACACAATGAGCCTGATTTATTAAAGCTCTCCAAAGCTGGAGAGGATACACTTTCATCAGTAAAGCAAACCTGGAATGGATTTCTTCATAGTCATTTGCTGTTTGCTGGATCACCCAGCTTCACTGATGAAAGTGTATCCTCACCAGCCTTGGAGAGCTTTAATAAATCAGACCCAATGCACTCCTAGTGTGGTTGATATATTATCAGCCTCCAGTATCTGATCTTCAAAACTCAGTATTAATGTTTACATACAGAACTTAAAAAAATGTTGCCGTTGCTATTCAATTCTATTGTTCAAACATCTCAATGCTGTTAATAAATAGTATGCACAAACAGAAAAATTGGGCAAAGATGGCTTCTATGAATGGTCCATTTTCAAGAGAGGGGATATTTAGTCTGTGTGTACTTACTTATTGTTATCCTTACGATATTGTAAAAATAGGAAAGAGCCTACACAAGTATTTGGGAGAAAGCTGGACCCCCATGAAGAAGCACTAAAAATCCTGAAAGGGCAAATGGGCAGCCGACCAATGACAGGCCCAACACCAGTTTCCAATATGTCCTATGTTCCAAAGGTAACCATTTGCCAATTGTTACACGCGTTGATTGCATGAAGTTCACTCTATTGTATATAAACTTTAGCTTCTGGAATATTGGTACTGATTTATTAAAGCTCTCCAAGGCTGGAGAGGATACACTTTCATCTGTGAAGTTGGGTTATCCAGCAAACCTGGAATGTATTTCTTCAAAGTCATTTGCTATTTGTTAGCAAATGTTTAGAATCCTGAACCAGATCCATTCCAGGTTTCCTGGATCACCCAGCTTCACTGACAAACGTGTATCCTCTCCAGCCTTGGAGAGCTTTAATAAATTAGGCCCATTGTGTTTAATAGATGTGAACGCCCACAATACCTTTTTGCTATTACTTAGATGTATTTGCATAATTTTCTGCCTAAATCTTAACTTTACTCAAAGTTCCTTTGAAGGCCACCCATCATAAACCTTGTATGTAGATAATATATGTCACATGGCTGAAATTAACAATTGTTTTGGCAAATTAAACCAAAAGTTGCACTTTACAGAACTAAGCCTGAAGTTGGTTATGTTTAAAAGTCATTAAAAGGAAACCTGTCATGGCAGCTATATAGAGGCTACCATTATTCATCTCCTACCAAATTTGCTTATTGTCCAGCATTCATATGGATGTGTTGGCTTCAGTATTTGGATCTCTGACTTGGAACAAATAAAGAGATTAGAAATTCCGGCTTTTGATTAGTTTGCTGTTTTCTTGTTCCACACCTGTGTGAGTATGGTAAATATTGTATTGTATTTTGAAGACTTTCCATGAAGATAAGTATGAAAGAAGTAAGTATTTTAAAGATGACATTTTTTTGTTTTTAACATTTTCTTATTGGTTGTTCTGTTTTTGTACTCCAGCCTCCTAGAGAATCTGTGGCTTTGGTAAAACCTGTTCCCAGCATTAAGAATAAGAAACCTGCCAGCCCACCACCCATCAGCCATGTCAGGCCAACCACAGCTCCTCCAGGTAGGAGGCCACTTGGATGTCAACATTAATCAATAGAACAATAGAATATTAAATAATGTATGATATCTCTAATCAGAATACATCAAAAGAATATGTGTGTAGGGGTCTATTTATAAAGCAGTGAATCTGACATTCACCAAACGTTCTCTGATGGGGAATCAATCACTGTCATTCTCCATCAGAGAATGTTTGATGAATGGTAGATTCACTCCATTATAAATAGACTTCTTACTAATGCCTTTGTTTGTAAAGTAGCTACAGCTCCCTCAAAGTAGTATTTCCCCTTTCGGTATTCTGCAAAGGATGGCCATTGTTTTTTGTATCCAAGGAGTGGTCCCTCCACAATGGGTTGACCCACCCTTTAAGTCAGAGCAAGAGCTTTGCAATGATTCGTGCTTTGATTTGTTAAGGGGGTGGGCGTGGTTCACTCTCGCCAGTGGTTCACTCTCGCAGGTGGAGAATGGGCTTTTTCAGTTCCTGTGTTGATGGGCATTATTCAATAAAAAATTATATATTACTTTAGTAAATCAGACTTATCTTTTCTTGTTCTGCAATTTCAAGCTTAGAAGTGGACATTAGAGATTAAATTGCTTTTAGTAGGACCCAACAGTGAATTGTATTGCAGGGTCCTGAATGCTGTATTTTGAGTGTTGTGCTTACATATGAAAAGACGTCTCCCAAGTATCCAACATGTTTTAAGCCCAGGTCTATGCCATATGCATAAAAATATATGATCTGCTGTGAACAAGCCAGGTAGAGATGCTGTTGTATTTGCTGTTCTAGTGTCAGTGTCACGGGAGTTGTCTGAGGATCAGGAGAACATCCAGACTCAGCTTCACCGGCAGTACAGTGAGGAGTACTACACCTACAGCAACGCACCGTGGAGGATCTACATCCGGAAAGAGGTGATGTAACAGTAATATCTTTAGGGAGACCCATAGTGGACTGCCACTTGGGGTCACCTAATCCCTAGCTGCATGACCTCACCATTGCTTTGCTTCTCTCTTTGGCCTCCTGGAATTAGGAGAAATATCTCCAAGGCTCGAGAGGATACAGTTTCATCAGTAAAGCTAGGTGATCCAGAAAACCTGGAATGGGTTTCTTCAATGCCATTTTATATTTGCTAGCAAGTGTATTGAGTCCTGGACCAGATCCATTCCAGATTTTCTGGATCACCCAGCATCACTGATGAAAGTGTAACCTCACCAGCTTTGGGGAGCTTTAATAAATAAGGCTCTTTGGATTTAAGACTTACTGTCTTATGTATTGTATTACCCGGCAGGTGTTCTACCCCAGAGACAGTTTCAATAACCCTCTCATCCTGGACCTGGTCTTCAAGCAGGTGAGACACTTTCACACTTATGAGGACTTAGCTGGTTCTAGTTTAGACTGCACACACTACATCATCCTTGGCATAGGTTTTCTAAACTTTAAGCCAATGAAGATGCTATTTTTATCACTGATCACATGAATAGGCAGAAATAGCTTTTTTCCTGTAATTAGAGCTTATGTGTGATCTTACATCGATCATAATCATTGCTCTATGAGTGTTAAATTTATGCCATCCAATGGTCTGCCCAAACACTAATCCTCAATCTGGCAGAAACCATACGACTTTCCAGCAGAGCTCAAAGATTGCTAAATAAAATGGATAGGCAAAAGGGTAAAACATAGCAGGATTATTACATGACAGATCCACTTCTGGTTTACAGGAACACAACCAGTAATATAACAGAGGTACTAACCTTTCCTTTTTGTAATATAAGAATGTTTTTATTGCTGTTACATTTCACCTAGTCCTTGTATTTTGTTGGGGAATGGATCACCACTTCCTTGTTGGCAATGGCACAGAAAATGACAATAAAATGCCCAGTCTTCTTTCCCATCATGCTATCCAACCCCATTATTAGATAACCATGAGATACATAGAGAGTAGAATGCATCAACTCAGAGGAGCACCCTCAGCCTATCATGAATGAGTTAGCTATTGTTGTTCCCTTTTAATGCTACAGGTGGTCAATGACACCCTATCAGAGAGCTGCATCAGAATCACCAAGGAGGAGAGGCAGAAGATGAGATCTCTGCTGGGTAAGGGGATCTGGAATGGTGGATATTTTGTCTATTGTACCTATTGGCTCAAGTAAAGAAATCTGACTTGTAATTTTGAAATTATATTCCTTCAACCATCCAATCATGAATGGTAACAAAATTATCACAACAGACTCACACTGACCATCTGCATATTAGTTAGATGTGTTAAAAAATGACAGCCATTTTCGGTGGTCTTCTGAAGATGTTCTTTTTTCTACCTATCCTGTAGCTTGCATACTTTAAATGACTGACCTGAATTAGGCATGTGGAACAGTTGTCCCGATATCTCTGACATCTTTTTAGGGTTTGTTTACCCTGTCTGTTATAAAGCTACAAATGCATGTAAACTTATCCACCTCCAGCTCCCTGTGTTAGTTGAAATTACTGCAAATGCCTATTACGGGGGTCGGCAAAGTTTTATGGCGACTAGGCCATTTATGGGGTGGGCGGAGGCACACTAGGCCGGACCCGCCCTAATGACCCCACCCACAACCAGGGAACACCCCCTGAAGTGAAATCCCTCACTTTAGAAGAGAGATTTACCTTCAGGGAGCTTTCCCTATTTACGGCAGCGGCGGAATATCAACGCCGGACGCAGGAAATAGGGGAGCAGCTGCAAGGGGGAGGCACCGGATCCGCAGGTTGCTGGCCTGCATCAGGCCGGATCGGCCAGGGGGCGTTAGACCGGAATGAACTACCGGCTGGGCCGTATCTGGCCTAAAGGCCGGAGTTTGCCGACCCCTGACCTATTAACTTCCACCACTGAAAAAGTGCCCAATGGAACAAATAGCCATCATGATCATCATCTTCCCTAACTTGTACATACGGATACGTTTAGATCTAATTGGGTCTGGGCAGCACGGTGGCTCAGAGGTTAGCACTGTGGCATTTGCAGCGCTGGGTCCCAGGTTTGAATCCTGGCCAGGGCACTATCTGCATGGAGATTGCAGGTTCTCCCCGTGTTTGTGTGGGTTTCTTCCTGGTACTCCGGTTTCCTCCCACATTCCAAAATCATGCAGTTAGGTAATTGGCTTCCCCCCAAAATTGACCTTAGAATGTAATAATGACATATGACTATAGTAGGGTAGATTGTGAGCCCCATTAAAGGACAGCTAGTGACATGACTATGGACTTTGTAAAGTGCTGTGTAATATGTTGGCGCTGTATAATATTAAAAATGTCTGCTTATGTGGTACATGTGTGATTCTTCAGAATTTGTACATTGCACAAGTTCCTATTACTTTGTATTTTAAGTCTTATCATTGGTCAGAATGTTTAACAAGTGCATGTTGTCATTTACAGCTGAATATAGGCTGGACTCCATTAACGCCATCACTGATGAGTCTATAAAGAAGAAGATTGTGACGGCAGCCCGAGAGGAGTGGGAAGTGTATTTCTCAAGGCTCTTTCCAGCTGCGGTAAGAAAGCAAGTATAAGTTGTTATGATTATTAGGGAGGCTATGGCTTAGTACACATGGGCCAGTTTTTACTTTCAATCTGATAAAACATTCGGATTTATAGTGAAACTGAAGTGAATTTAACTGCCGACTAATTTTTGAGTACTCTTTGCAAATTGAGTTTTCATCATGTCCACTATGCTAAATGAAATATCTCCTGCAAGGTAATTATTCAGTGAACATCCTATATCTCATTATTCACCTTAATGACTCTTTGCCTTTCCTGCACAGGGTAGCGTTGGCACTGGTGTACAGATACTTGGTGTTTCTCATACCGGGATAAAACTCTTGAAGATGTTGAAGACCGGGGGCAATGCACCTGAGCAGCTGAGAGTCCTCCGGAGCTACAGGTCAGCAAAAAGTTGGATTCTATTTTGCTGACTACTAACATCACTAAAAGCACTCAAATTATATGATCACTTTCCCTTATTTTGTAGAGCAAGTTTGTACTCCAGAGCCTGACCCCATTTCCCCCCACTACAGATTAAAAAGAATCATTTATGATTGACCCCTATGATAAAATCTGAATATGCAATGTTTAGGTTTTATTTTTATTTTTCTTGCATTTGTCTAGCATTTGAAAATCTCATTAGGATGAAATAATATAAATAATGTTTGGTATTCAATATACAACTGATATAAAAAAATAGTATTGTGTATTACCTATGGCATATGTCTTGGAGATAGAGATAGAAGAGAGATTGAATCCTATTATGGTTTTGCTTTGGAGTCCCCAACACCTCTGCCCACTTCTGCTCAGATATCTGACATTTTACTGATCATTTGCCATGTCATTGCTTCAGAGTGTGCCTAACTTTAAAAGAGCTATGGTTGTCAATTATTCCTTTCTCACCAATGGGGAGACTACATGTTATCAGCATAAGGCCAACCAGTTGATAGGTGGATAACCTGGGAAACCTCCCCTGGATCCAGTACAGGTAAAAAATAAAGTAAAAATAACCCTTTATTAGCTAAGCTTGCACAGCTATAATAATTTATTTGTTTACACCTTTATATGAATTAAACTCAGTGTCATCAGTATGACATTGGGGCTTATTCTTTGTATAAAAAAATGGAGCATGTGTGAAGGCAAATGTGGCACATAGCTGTACCTAATTTCTTCTAAGCGCTGAAAAGAAATTGTAATAAAACCCTAAAGCTGAACTCTATTCAGATATAAGCAATAAATTAATACAGCTCTGTACTCATAAACACAACGTTGTGAGCATTATTAGTATATGCCTTTTGCAGTCCCTGTACAGCAGAGCTTTAGGAGACAAAAAAGCAAAACAAGAAGCATGCAGATGAAAGAAGAGAGCACTGAACGACAGGGTCATGCGCTTATCACTGTGCTTTTGCTTCTATCATTGTACAGACAGTCTGTGGGCAGCTACATGACAGCCTGTGCTCTAAGGAGGTGGGTTGAGCGATGCTGGACGTCATTCAAACCTAAAAACTAGGGACATCTTGTGGCAGAGAAGAAGTATTGCAGCATAAGCAGTTTAATGTTTTATCCTAAAATAGGCTATTATATGTTTGTTGGGATTTTGCTTTATTTAATAAAGTCCTGTGTTTTTGTATCATTGTAGTTACACAGACATCATGTTTGTCACAGTGCTATCTAAAAACATGCTAGAGTTCAACCTAACCAATGAGAAGCTGATTCTCTTCTCCTCGAGGTCCAGCCAGGTGAAAAGTATGATAGACTGCTTTCTCATGGAACTGAAGAAGGTGTGTTATAACTCGATAAATACATATATTTAAAGCTACTGGGTGTTATCTCTATTTTTTAGACCTGTGAAGTATGGCTATCTTTATTTCATAGTAACTTTACAGCCAAAAAATGAATTTCATTTAATTTAATTTTGCATTTTCAGGATTCCAATTATGTGGTTGCCGTGCAAAATCATGTGACGGAAGACAAGAGTTTTCTAAGTTTCCATAAAGGAGATATCATCCGCCTGCAGCCTTTGGAGGGACTACAGAAAGGTCAGTGCCATCACTTTGTGTATGTATCTTGTGTATGTATATATATTGCACAGCAATGGATAACAATAGGTCTGGAGTGGTACTATAAGTTTTATGGGCCTGGTCCAGTGCTCACGCTATAGACTGGCACTATATATACTGCATGTTATGATTCTTCCCATTATTCTAACTTATTCTGCAAATTTTCATGCTGCCAAATGGGATTCTTCACCAGGCCAAAACTATGGCTGCGTTGTGAGGAAGAAAGTCATATATCTGGAGGAACTAAAACGCGGCATTCAGGATTTCGGTGGGTTTTCGTGGCATGCCCCCTGCCCCTGCATGCTGTTTTGCCTTTCCTTATTGTTGATGTCGATTGGCATGGTTGAAAAGCCTGGTGGTTTCTTGTGTGAATTCTGAATTTGGTTGTGTGCTGCCATATGGGTATAGGAATAAAAAATTGTTCTTATTATTATTGTACCAGACCCTGATTGATCAAGGTGAACTAGTGCTTAAAATAATAAGAAAACAAAAAACTCAAGTATAAACTTATGGTACAAAATGTGGCTAACATTGCTCTTATTTAAAACAGTAATAAATAAAAATGCCAATACAATAAATGTGAATAAATAAATTATGGTATATTACTAAATAGTTCTTAAAAAGTAAGAGTAAGTAAAGTAAAAAGTAAAATCAAATGGAATCAGTCTGTTTACCCTTTTACCTTTTTTTTGGGAAGTATTTTTATATTTTTGAGTTGGTCATGATGGGTCACTAGTTCTCAAATGATCTTTTATGAATTATTGTTAGTCACCAGTAGATGGTGCTGTATTCTTATGTAAAGTGTTACAAACTCTGCTTCAGACAACAAGAGTTTAACACTGCACATGAAAACATAGTGCCATCTAGAGGTGTATCTGAGTATAAACAAGGTATTTTCAGATAAAAAAAATGGTTTACACTGGAATATATGTGATAATCGCTTTTTTATATAATTTGACTAGAGTAGGAAAGGATTTAAAGCCCCTGCCTGTTGTTTTCCCTTTAATCAATCAGAGGTCATTGGATCCCTTCGAAATTAGGGTGAGGTCCATGTTGGAAGATTGACCTTCACCTACTGACAACTGTATTATTTTTATTTTCCTTTGAGTTACTTTGTATCCTGGTGACAACATAATTAGACGTTAAACCCTTTTTAGCATATTTCTGCTTGACAAGTCAGGCCCAGGGAATGAAGAGTTAAATTGAACACACAAAAACACGATTCAACCCTAACAACCTACAAGCTGGGAAGTTAAAAAAAAGACCAATGGGCAAACATTATGATACATTCAGAAAATAATGATATTTTACCTCTACAGGGTGGAAATTTGGAGCCATCCATGGTCGGTCAGCTTTGTTCCCGGCTGAGACCGTACAGCCAGTCGCAGCTCCGGATTTTGTGAATTTGCCAGCGGACAGGAAAGGAGATCCGCAGAACAGGCAGAGCAGAGCCGCGGCATCGGCAGCGGTGGCCGTAGCTGTTGCGTCAACGGCTGTGGCTCATGAATTCGACAAGAAGACAGATGTAAGTCAGAGGGATTTTCAGACCTTTCACATGTTGTGATGCTTGCCATCATTTCATTCCTAAGCAGGCTTGATTTCATTTGTGTGGCATTGGCAGCCCATTCTCCCACCTACAACTTTTTCACCACTAAATGACAGGTCTTTTATAAAATTTATAAGGTGGCTTTCATTTTCTCATACAGGGTTCACCCACTCCCAGTGAATACGCAGAAAGTTTGGATGAGTACACTGACCCCTCCACCTCTGAGATCGTGCTACAGGGCAGTCCGTATAACATGGTGGAGTTTGCCAAGAAGTACTTCCGGGAGGGCCAGAGGCTGATGGCACAGGAGGAGCAGGAGAAGAAAGTTTCAGGGTGAGTCAGTTACTTCACATGTTCAATTGTCGCTGTTATCAGAAATATATATTTTTACAAGGCCCTTGGGGCTGTGCTTGAAGTAAGAGGGTATGGATAGGCAAAATACAAAAAAAAGCCAAAATAGTCAAAGACAGCACACAAGCAGCACGGTGGCTCAGTGGTTAGCACTCTGGCCTTTGCAGCGCTAGGTCCCAGGTTCGAATCTCGGCCAGGACACTATCTGCATGGAGTTTACAGGTTCTCCCTGTGTTTGCGTGGGTTTCCTCCAGGTACTCTGGTTTCCTCCCACATTTCAAAACAAAAAAACATGCAGTTTGGTTAATTGGATCCCCTCCAAAACAAACTTACCTTAGACTGTATTAAAATCAAATGACTATGGTAGGGTCATTAGATTGTGACGTGACCATGGACTTTGTACATCGCTGCGTAATATGTCAGCGCTATATAAATACTGTGTAATGATAATAACATGCTTAAATCCAAGTGTCTTCTGGCCATTTATGTGATGAGCAGGGTCCCCCTCTCTTCTACTCTGGTTTTGGTGGTGGTGGTCCTCAGTTCTGCAGAAAATGTCACTTTTTTGCTGTGTTTTGCTGTGATTAGAGACTGTGCAAAAAGACACCCCCTAGTCGTGTGTCTGTGATAACATGGGGGTAACAGGAAGTGGGTAAAGAACACTGGGTTTCCATTTAACAGGAAAATCTGCACACTATCATGCCAGAAAAAAAAGATAAATACTGCAGCACTTTTTTTTTGAAGTTTGGGCAAATTGATTTAGAGCCACAAATCTTTCATTGGAGTCCATATAAAGCATTTCTAAATTTGGATAAAGCAAGTAAATGACAGAACCCTGTTTTTGGATATTATTTGATTTCATAAGCAGGGGCAGGGCTGGTGATGTCAAATCACTTTCAATTAATTTCTATTCTGGAGAGATAAGTAAAACTCTAACTAACAATCAAGGACTAACAACCTTTCTTATGTGTCTCATTGCAGAGATTTCTCCAAACCAGGATCAAAGAAAAGCAGAGAGTCCAGGGATCCAGCCGAGTTGCTGAAATTTACCAAGGTGACCAGGACACAAACATTCTAGTTTTTAAAATTATTTTGTTAGGTTAAAAAGCTTGTAAATTCTATTTAGTGCCAATAAATTCCTATTTCAGAATGTCAGAGGGAACCATTTAGATCTCAAAGCATGTACCATTTCTACATTGCAGTACCATTACTTTTTTAAATGCACCCCAATACAAATAAAGCAACTCACTCGCTTTGCCATGTGCTGCAATGCCTGGTAGTACGTTGCATTAAAAAAGCTTGTGCATATTTATCGTGTAAGGGTTCATTGTCAGCTTATTTATATTTAATGGTTTGCAACATAATGCACAATAATGCACATGCATTATTGCATCACATAGAACTAAATGGGTCTTAAATAAGAACTAATGTGTTAAAAACTTTGTTTTGTTTATGATATGTACTTTTTAGATTATTTAATCAGTCTCTGCTTCCAGCTTTGCAGTGCTTCACAATGATTGTAGTTTATTGCTCCTTCTCAAAATGCAGCTCTATGAGCTTACTGAAAAATATGCACCCCCTGTGTGACTGATATCTTAACAGTGGCTAAAGCCAGAATGTATTTTTTGGGTGGAACAGGAAATCATTTACTGTTATAGCCAACCTTGTCTATATCAGTGTGATAGTTCCCAGGAATTGGTAGGAGATCAGTTATTTCTGTCCTCCAATAAACCTTTCTGTGTCTCTTTATAGAACCCCATACAAGAATCGCTCATTGAATTCAGTGACAGCAGTATGAACAGAATCGCTTCAGAACTTTTCCTAGGTAAGATTACAAGTAGCACTAATATTTACTAAGATTACAGTGGCACCAATATATTACTAAATAATCTTTCATAGTTTTCATTTAGTGATTTAAACATTTTACACTTTATTATTATGCAAGCAGATGATGCACTGCAGTCTCTAAAGTGCCAAAAAGCCTTCCTATTTTGAGATATCATGGCATTCATGCATGAGCACTTGATACTAAATTCACGCCATGCCCCGATCTTCCCCTCACCTGCCCATGATACTATTAAGAGCTGATTTAATAACGCTCTCCAAAATTGTTGAGGATACACTTTCATTAGTGAAGCTGGGTGATAAAGCAAACCTGGAATGGATCTGGTCCAGGATTCAAAACATTTGTTCACAAATAGCAAATTACTTTAGAGAAATTCATTCCAGGTTTTCTGGATCACCCAGCTTCACTGATGAAAGTGTATCCTCCCCAGCCTTGGGGGAATTTAATAAATCAGGCCCTAAGTGTACACAGAATTGGCACTTGACCTTGGGAGTCTTTGTTGCTCCTACTTCATCAGTGCCCATATATGATATGTGATAATTGATCTGATTGGGATAATGCACACAAGTGGGATTAGGACATGCAGTCATTTGAGAATGAAAGATGCAAGAAAGGAATCCTGCAAAGATGGACCCAGTGTTAACAGCAGCAGGGCAGAGCTAGCTATCCTAAAAGAATGTGAAAGAATTAGTAATCACGTGACCACAGTAATATTGGCTCCAATGAGTGGAGAGAAGATACACTGACTCCATAACTCTTTTTTATAGCTCATCCATGAAATACAGACCACAATATACCAGGGCATCTCAGGGTTTTCTCTGCTTAACCCTGCAAAAAAAAAAAATGGTGACTGGACAAGATGTTGGTCACTTGATTCTGACAGATCACGATTGTTCTTTTTTTCATGTTTGCAAAACATTGTACACACTGAATACTTTTAGAAACCCAAAAAATGTTGGCCCAAAGTTTCTCAATTGAAACCTTCAGCTAGAGTTGTGTACCAACAACTCCTGCTGAAGGTTTTAATTTAGAGTCACTTTTTACTGAGCCAAACAGAAAAACATCCTTAGGCTGAAACCTGCAGTGCATGGTTTTTAAACAGCTTCTATAGCTGTACTGTGTCAGACTTAATGTTTATTGAGATGACAATTGATACAGTTATGACAGTTGTCAGACACCTTGGTCTTTTATTGGACAATGCAAAGCTGTAGATTGACTCTCTTTTCTTACAGCTGTGATGAGGTTCATGGGGGACGCTCCTCTGAAGGGTCAGTCTGAGCTAGATGTGGTTACCATCGTCCTAAAGGTATAGATTTCTGAGTGTAATTGTTTTAGTGTATTATGCTTTCAAATGTATTTTTTTCAAGAACGGCATTTTCCTTGTTTATATCATTACGCACGGTGGCTCAGTGGTTAGCGCTCTGGCCCAGGTTCGAATCTCGGCAAGGACACTATCTGCATGGAGTTTGCAGGTTTTCCCCATGTTTCCCCAGGTTTCCTTCCACATTCCAAAAGCATGCAGTTAGGGTAATTGGCTTCCCTTCAAAATTGACCTTAGACGTTATTCAAGACATATGACTAAAGTAGGGACATTAGATTGTGAGTTCATATGAGGGACAGCTAGTGACATGACTATGAACTCTGTGCTGCGCTGCATAATATGTTGGCGCTATATAAATAAAGTATAATAATCAATAAACAGTGTAATAATAATATTCAATAAATTTCAACCACACAGTTATATTTTAGATTCTTACATTATTGCATATAAATACAGCTGAAAACACAAAACATATATAGTGGAACCCTGTGACAGCCAACTTAGCCTGAGCTAAGTTGGGCCACCATGAGGCTGGATGAGACTTTTGGAGACTGTGAAAATCTTATGGGAGTTAGTCAGGCACTGTAGGCATCCTATAGGAGATGGTCAGAGACTGCGGGCACGCTGCAAGTGTGCATGGAGAGATGCAGGAGATAGAAACAATGGAGACATGTACATAAGACTGCTAGGGACCACTCTCATTAAAGTTCCAATATAAATACATTCCCCCACCACAGGATGTAGGTTGGACATTATGTATATAACCTAAATGGTGGACTGTGAGAGCAAATGTAAAGGAATTGAGTAACTACAGAAGGCTTACAATGTAAAACCCACAAAGACAGGGCACCCGACCATTACTACCCAGCCCAGCAAGTAAAATACCAACCAGATGGCAGCTCTGAGCACATAATAAAAAAAACTTTTCTCTTCAAAGTTTCCCTTTAGTAAAATAACATGCCAAAGCAACCAGTAAATAAAAAGAAATAAATATGATTTTGAATGAGCAGAAGGCATACACTTGTCAAGCCATAACCAGGACTATAATACACTAGTGCCAAACATTCATGTATGTTCCAGGGGTGTCATTCTCTTACCCATGGTCTACATTAACCTGAAGGATAGAAGATATTCATTGTCTGTATGTTCTGTGTTTTTGCAGATATGTGGAGAACATGAAGTGCTGAAAGATGAAAGCTATTGTCAAATCATAAAGCAGATCACAGACAACTCCAGCACCAAGACGTAAGTAACTCCCATACACAACAAAAGTCAATGGCAGGGTAACTCATGGAGAATGATTCAAACATTAAATTTGCATTGACCATAGCACATGGACTCAACATTGCATGCTCAGGTAATAGGTGTGCCATACCCCCTCTGTTCATACCTTCAGATGATGAACAGTGTTCTTTGCAATTGCATCAGTACAATGAGGTGCATATTGGCATTGCAGTGCAAATGTGTATACCCCTAAGGTGCATGCTGGTATGCAAAGTTGTAGTTTTGTGTTGCAATGAGCACCTATGAACACCTATTGTGTTGCAATGAGCACCTCCTGTTAAAGAACTGATGTCAACAAGGGATGGGGGGGGGGGATTTTAAGATTGGTGACAAGTTCAAAACTTATAAAATGAAGAAAGCCAGGTAGGCAAAATTTTTTAATTTTAAAAATCCACCCTTTACAAACACAAGAGAATTAAAACATAATCACACTGAAGTTTGTTAGGACAAACAGCATGCAAGATATGCATTCAAAAAAAAAACCTTGCATTCATGTTGACTTATTTATTACATTACAACCACCCTCTTGTGTTTTTTTTAAATAGGGACAGCTGTCAGAGAGGCTGGAGGCTCCTCTACATCCTTACAGCTTATCACAGATGTTCGGAGGTCCTAAAACCGTACCTGTTTAAGTTCCTGCAAGACACGTGCCGAAGCCCTGGGCTGCACTTTCAAGGTAACCAGCAGACTTGAGTAGAAAAACAAACCTCTGGACAGAAGATCTGTGTCCTTGTAATTACTTGGTGGAGCTCACACTATAGTGTTGCATATGCGCTCATGTTTTTTCCTTAACAGGTATAGCAAAAGCCTGTGAGCAGAACCTACGCAAAACTTTGTTGTATGGAGGGCGATGTGAATTCCCCAGTGCTATGGAACTAAAAGCCATGGTGGTAAGTGACAAGAATACCTGCCAGGGAACATAAACTTTACTAGACCAAAGAAAACCTGTATAAATGTGCAGGCTGCTATTGCTGATCTAATACTGTAATTGCTAGCCAATTGACAATCATACGGTTGATTTACTAAAGAAACTGAAAAAATGTAATATAGCTGCGTATTATGTTGATGCTATATAAATACTGTTTATTATTTTAAAAAATTATTATTAAAATTATTAATAACAATAATAATAATAATAATAATTATATATCTATACCTGTGCTGTGTAGGCATGCAGTATCCAAATTTGGCCATTAGACGTCGCTGCAATGACATTTCTATACCTTTGTATAGGAGTGAATGGATTTTTTCCTAACAAAAAACTCAAATGGCCATTTCTGTAGATGCTAAAATAGAACTTCCAATTATTTCTCTATAAAATGTAATAAAATTTTTCCCCAGGCTGGAAGAAGCTCCAAGAGACAGCTGTTCCTTTTACCTGGAGGAATTGAACGACATCTCAAGATAAAAACATGTTCGGTCAGTTTATTATTTAGATTACCATTCTATTTCCCATAATATTTTTGGGCGATGCAGTTTGGTTGTCACCCCACACACACACTCACACACACACACACACACACACACCCAGGCAGATGATTAGACACTGAAGAAAGCATCACAACACTGATTAGGTTGTCACTCTGCTCTCTTCTTTCCTTAGAAAGTGTCCAGTGTTAGACTGACAGCACTTTGCAGAAATGTGGAGGCTGATTGGCTGCTTTCTTTCTCTCTGAGTCTAAAGGGTTGCTGTTCAGAATGTAAAACAAAAAAATAGCTCATTGTAGTTGTAATTAAAAAAGAATGCTATCAATTATTATTAACAAACCTGGCTAATGCAAACACAATGTATGGTAAACAAACAATAAGTCATGGGGACCTTCCATGAAAATCTAGGCAGTTGTAAATAAACTGCTTGACCCTTCGACTTCTGCATAACTAGCCTTCCTATTGGCCATTTAGGGACCAATAAAGAGGTGAAAGGGATAGGGCTAGGCCTTACTTTTTCAATAAAAGTCAGCATTTGCATGATTCGGCTTTTTATATTTCTAGATCAACTAATCATTTTCACCATTGCACTGGTTGTACAATTTGTTATCACATCCTGGTTTGATCTGGTGACAAATTCACTTGTCCTGATGCTGAAATACGCACATTAGATAACAGCTGAGCTTTCTGCATTGAGATAACAGAATTAAAAAACTGTCAAAGGGGAGAAAAGCTACAAACAATATACCAAACCCAATATAATAGCTACATGCACAGATACTTGAAGGAATAAATATCCAGATCCCCCATCATTTTGGTGGAATCAGCTGTCTCCATTTGTACCATTTGCTCTATGAATGTAATGTAATCTTATGAGTTGAAGTCTTAACACCAGGCATTTTTTATGGTTTAGGTGGCCTTTGATGTGATTGAAGAGATCTGCACTGAGATGGGGGTGCACAGAGATGAGGCTTACCATGAATATGCCATTTTTGCTGTTACCAATCGGGGTAAGTTGGGACACAACACTACAAACGTACTATCTATATGCCAAAATATGCCATGTCCATGCTCCAGATACCCAGGTGCCCTCAGCTTCAAATTTCAACAAACCGTCCCCTTAAAGAAGAAATACTTTAAAAAATACATTTATGTCCATTTTTGAGCACATGGTATGGATTAAGGTTTTAGTATGGAGACCACATACCCAACCTGGAGCTTGGCATACTGTCTATGCCAGTGTTTCTCAACCAGGGTTCCTCCAGAAGTTGCTAGGGGTCCTTGAGCATTGAGTAATTTGTACCTCTCAGGTCAGTTTAAGTGACACCAATGATGTTTTTGGCTATCTGTAAGGGTGACATTCTTCCCACTGACCAGCAATGTAAGAGGCTATATACTGTGAGCTGTGGATAAGACTTGAATGTTTTTTTCAAGGGTTCCCCCCCAAAAGGTAGAAACTGCTCTATGCTATTGCACTAGAATGGAAAAAAAAAAAACAAAAAAAGAAAAGAAAGGGAGTTCAAAGGGAGCCACATTAAGAAGGGGGGTGGTGGTCAGGATTTGGTATTTATGCCAATGTTGTATGTCATGCAAAATGCCACTGAAAGGGGCAGTGTGGCAGGAAAAAAATCAAAATGGTAAGTAATGCATTAAGGCAGCACATATTATGGGGGATCTGTCATTTCTGAAGGCAGTAAAACCAAGTGGCACCCAGGGAGTTGAAGTGCATTTATAAATATATATATATATATATATATATATATATATATATTATATTTATTAAGGTATATATAGGTAGCAGAGACAGTCCTAGGTCAGACACCCTGGCACAATGCCATGCGTATATGAGTTCCAGAGGCATTACCAGGGCAAGAGAGACCCGAATAAGTTTTTTTGGAGCACCAACGATGACCAATAATGAAGCTGAGATATTTATTTGCACAGTTGGCCTCTGCAGTTTATATCAGCCCTAGATCCTTAGGTATGGGGCAAGTACCAGCCCATGGGATGGAACAGCGTACCTTTACTACCCCCCTCAAGCTACCACTCTCTAAAATTCCATTGCATTGGAAGGAAAAAGAAGCACAGATTATGTTACATATGTTTTCTGCAGTTAATAAAGCAACTTAGGGGAAATAAATCTGACATAAGACCTCACACTGCCTGATTTAACATGTCTTAGATCTGTGATCTTTTACCCCTACAGGTCAGAATGTGAGACCTATAAATAGGAAGGAGTACATCCTGGATGTCTCAGCTGAGATGGAGCAGACTGATAGTAACTACATGTTCTGGTTCAGAAGAATCATCTGGGCTCAGCCACTAAAGTTTGAGAATGAGTTGTATGTGACCATGCACTATAACCAGGTGCGGCAGAGTAATGGACATGGTGGAAGTGAACCTTTCCTTCTGTTGTGTGCATGGTGCTAGAATCAGTCAGTAATTTTCCTTTATTCTCCCTTGCTAGGTCTTACCAGATTACCTGAAGGGACTGTTTAATGTCTTCACACACGCTAAACCCACCGAGCAACAATTTCAGCAAATCTCAAGATTGGCGGCCCTACAACACCGAGCTAAGGATAGCGTTTACCTGCCTACCTCGTATGTACATCATATTTACATCTTCTCATGAGACCTCCTGTCAGATCATTGTTTGCATAAGGACTAAAAACTGGTGAACGAGTTTGGTATGCAGAAGTGGAATGTACATTCATCCACTAAAAAATGGCAATGCCATGGTCATGACTTGGTTGGATCCAAGTATGGTGTTCCTGGGTTGTGCTCTATTTTCACAACAATTTCTAACTTCGGTTTGAATAAATCAAAGAACAGCAGTCTAGGGGAACCAATCTAAAACTGGTGCGGTGACCTTAAATAAGCATGCTGCTGATTTATACCATAATGATGTATACCATAATGCAGATTAACTGCAAGTGTCAATAAATGATCTCGGAAGGCTCTCTATCTTCTGTCAAATGCAAATGAAAAGCACCTGAAAGCAAGCTGCATTTGGCTATCAACAATAAAAAACCTAACATTGCATATCTTATAACTTAACAACTAGAGAACTTAAAATGCTGTACCACCTAAAATACCTAAGTATTGTCTTTTGTTCTAATTCCCTCTATCGTCCTGCAGGCGTGAAGTGCAGGATTACATCCCCAACCAGTTCTACAAATCGGTAAAGCCTCAGTCATGGCTGAACATGGTTATGCAGCACATGCAGCAGATTCAGCCTTTGAGCCCTCACCAGGGAAGAGCTCAGTTCCTAGGTAAGAGCTTTCGCTGGCACTATAAATCCTATCCAGAATATCCTACCAAAGTTATTTTCTATAGGACCCACAAGAGAGAGAATAAGCGGACTGTGTTCCGCAAAGTGCGTAAAACATGCTAATATCACCAAGAAGTGAGACTTATACAGTGAGTAAAGTTGTTTCAGACATTTTATTGATTGTTAAATAAATTGTATTTTATGATCTTTTACAAGTTGTCAATATGGTCAGTCTTTAATAATGCCTAAAAAGTCCCAGGAAACTTTTGTGGTTTTCCTTTTTCTTTTTGTTTATTCTCCATAAGAGTTATTAGCTCTTCATATCCCACCGCTACATGTATATTTTTGGTTGTGTACTTTTATAAATTCAATTAGCAGTACTCATATTGCAAGCAGAAGCATCATTCATTGTTAATCATTCATTCAAAGAAAAAATAAACTATCAAATGCCCAAAGCAAATAAAAAAATCCACTTACCTTCAATGCCGCAGCACAGTCGAACGGTCCAGAGGTGTCTTCCATCGATTCAGGTGTCGCCCCGATATTCGTCCCCGAGCCAGTGCGCAGGGTGCTGCCATCTTTGCCTCTTCTTCCCGGTTCTTCCTCCAACGTCACCCGAGCCAGGCGCGAGATCGGGTGACGTAGGTTGGAAAAAAAGTTTCTTTTTCCTTTTCACAAAAAGGCTCCTTCTGCACATACCCAAGATGCTCGAGCATGCGCAGAAGGAGCACCCAAGAGCCTCCCGGGATGCGTGAAGTAGGTATGGTGGTGCTGTACCCTTATTTTTTTATTTTAAAGAAAGGGTGTTGCACTTAAAAAAAAAAAATCTGAATTTTTACCTTACATGGTTGTCTACCCTTTATTGTAAAGTGAAATTTCTGAGTTTAGCTACACTTTAAGTGTATAAGTAGCCATTGTTTTAATATTGTCCCCTCTTGCAGGTCTGGTAAGTGCCTTTCCCATGTTCGGCTCTTCATTCTTCTACATCCAGAGCTGCAGTAACAACATGGTCATCTCCCCGTGTATCCTGGCTGTCAATCAGAATGGGCTAAATTTCCTGAACAAAGAAACTCACGTATGTATAAATGACACAATGAGCCTGATTAATAAAACTTCCTAGACTGGAGAGGATACAGCAAATAGCAAATTACTTTAAAGAAATACATTTCAGGTTTGCTGGATCACTCAGCTTCAGTGATGAAAGTATATCCTCCTCTCCAGTGCTTTGTTCAATCTGGGCCATTGTCAGCAAAGATTTCTGATACTTCTGGTAATAGGATAGATTTCTTTTGGATACCCTAAGGCCACCACAGATGTGACACCTGCTTCCTTCATGTACAGTATTACAAAAATCATATCTTGTGACATTGACAAGGTTTTTTATTTATTTCTACTGTTCTATTTTACAAAAGTAAGACACCATGCTGGTATTCTGCAACTGTACTGTAATGTATCAGGATCTGGTAAGATAACAGTGTAGTTGGTGTATGATGTACAATCATGGTGGACAGATGCTTCACTCAGCAAGGACAATATGAAACCCCAAATGCACATTGCTCAAGCTCCCTGTTATTCTGACATTTTGACCTCTGAAGGAGATGGGGGGCAAATGCTAAGTTTTCTCTGCCCTAAAGCCAGCCCTGCCCCTCAGTTTGGAATACTGATGCTTTTCTTGTAGGTGACAGAGTATTTGCATCTGATATTATAGCACACTGATGGGAAAAGGTTTGTTGGTTTCTGCAGAGTAAAAGGAAATATATGTGACTGGTTACGATTGGGTACAAACATGGAAAGCCTTTGTCTGCAATAGCAAACATTTCATTTATTTGTCATTGTCTATATCATCTGATCATTTAAAGCCACATTGAAATCGGCTGCTCGTTCTGCCAACACTGGACCATCCTGAAGTAAACCAACATGATTCCATTGTGAGGAAAATATATGCAAAAATGATTTAAATTTAAAATGTCAGCATTATACTTAAAAAACACGAATTTGACACTTGAGCTTTTGCAATTCAAAACAATTATTTAAATACTTGATAAATAGAATTTTTTTTGGCTTACCGCACCACAAAAGGGACATCAAGGAAGAGGTGCCTCTTCCTTGATGTTCCTTTTGTGGTGTGGTTGGCCAAAAACTTTGAGGCATATGCAATTGGTAATGGTTTATTTATCATTTATTTAGATAATTGTTTTGAATTTAAATATATAGATTTTTTGTATATCTGTAGATCTCAAATGCTACCCCTGGTGAAGCATTTGTTTTTCTAAGAAACACGTCGGGTCAACAAATTGATGGAGATCACCTGTTGTTTCTTTTAACATGTAAAATTAGTTTTTCCATTTAATAAGGAAGGGATATGACATCGGTGGAGTTTATTCCATGTTCCTACTAACACCACTCTCTATTTTTATACATTGCTATGATTCCATTATGAGGCTTGGCCAATCCCGCCTGCTCATCATTTAGTTGTAAGCCTTTGAACTCTAAATGTCATTTTTTTTGTTGATAAAAGTATTTTCTTTTTTTCTTTTTTTTTTTTAATGTTTATGATATTTTTTCACCTGCAGGCATTAACTGATCATGTTTTGGTTTACAGGAGCTTGTTGTGACATTCCCATTAAAGGATATCCAGAGCACTAGGACCCAGCGTCCAGCACCGGGGTTCAGTTACCCATATGTGGATGTACTTCTGGGTGACATGACATCACAACGGATCACACAACTACAGCTAGAACAGGTAAAACATGTTTTCTCTAGTGGTTGAACTTGATGGATTTATGTCTTTTTTCAACCTAAATGTAACATTTATCACACGATGCAGGCATGGCTCTCTAAATATCTCCTTTCTCTCTTTTTTGTATCTCTTCTGTTCTTTGCTTTACCTTTGGATCTCTAAAATGATCAGATAAGAGGTGGTATGTTATGTAATCAGCATACACTGGGAATCATTGAACTCATCTCATCTTGGTGTTCCTACACATTGTACATCCTCCATGAAAAGATATCACTGTGTGTAAAGTGGGATTTATTCTTTCATCTCATACTTTGGTCATTTGCACATTTTGCTTTACTGATATATAAATAATGTGATTTGATGAATGTTAATTCATCAATATTTTTAGGCACCAGAGGCTGTGGTGACGTACGGATTGGGTATGTGGTGGGGGAGCAGGTACATCGGCACACCTTGAAGTGTTGAAAACCTGCAGTGTCTGGAGTACAGAAATAGTTTTATTAATCTCTGTGGTATAAAAGATTGTTACATTGGTGATAGACAATAACAATTAACAGGAATCTACAAAGTGAACATAGGAAGATTTGTCAGAGCCATACATAGGATTTATTCACATAAGCAAAGAAATTGTTACATAAAGACAATAATACCAGATGGTGAATCCTTGCAGGAAAGTGTGTATTCCTGGTTAGATTTTGTGAGGAATTAGAAACTTCGGGTGATAAGTTTACATGCAACCAAAAGTCATATAAAGGAGTCAGAATAAAAGTGGAAAAAGGGGTGAGATGATATGGGAGAAAATAGGGGTGAAGTGGGAGCAAAGTGAAAGAAAGGAAGAAGGAGGAGAGAAGATGCAGGAAGGGGTGGGACAAGAAGGAGGAGTCTGTTAGGTGGGAGCGGCTAATACAAGTGAAAGGAACGGGGAACATAAGGTGTGCGCCCCAGGGCTTCTATGGTCCCTCATGGATTTTTCCTCCAGGCTGACAGGGGCATAAAAATCTAATCACCTATAAATTAATTAATAAAAAAAAAATTGTAAAAAAAAAAAGGCTTTGTAAAACTTCAGCTTAGCAACTTTTCCATGTATAAAATAAACACGCCCTCAGTCACCTCCTCTCTTCTTTCCTCCAGGGCCTGGAGCTGTGCAGGGTTGTTGCTGTCCACATAGAAAACCTGCTACAAAGTCGTGACAAACGCCTGACCCTCCCACCCAGCGAGATCACATTGCTATGACCGCCGCCATTGCTACAGAAACTTTAATTCTGCACTTTATATCTAATATTCCAATACAAACTCTAATGGATGCAAAGTATTATCTGACCAGGTAATATAACCCCAATGCAGAATCAGAAAACAATTTGGTCCTGTGGCCACTCTTTAGCAAGTCAGAATGAGGACCAATAATCCAAAAATTCAGACATGAAAAGGACTGTTTTTGAAAGAAGATCAGCTATTGTTATCAGTACAGAGTTGTATAAGGGACTGCAGAAAAGAAATGTATACTGGTACAGGCATGCAAATCAGGAGCTAGGACTATAATGTGACTTTCCTGATCTGCATGCTTTCATCTGCTGCTAGTAATACACTTTATTATTATTATTATTATTATTATTATTAATAATAATAATAAACAGGATTTATATAGCGCCAACATATTACAGAGCGCTGTACATTAAATAGGGGGTGCAAATGACACAGATACAGACAGTGACACAGGAGGAGAAGACGACCCTGCCCTGAAGAGCTTACAATCTAGGAGATTTCCTATCTGAGGGTGACAGTCCTTATTTTTCATACTGTATCATGACAACAGAAATAAGGAAGGGATACAGAAACCTCACCCTCTACTATTCTTCTTACAAAAGGGAAAAAATGTTCTACAGAGCATGCGTAGCTCATTTGACAGCTCATGCATTATCATCGCCTGTCCCTTTCTGCAATAACCCCCTGCCTGATCACCAATATTCAAAGTGGTTCCCTATTAACAGATGGGGACACTGAACCTACCGATACTTCTTCATCCAATCCCATGCTTGATTTTATTTTTCAGACAATGTCACCTGTAACTGTGACCAAAGCATCTTCTAGGGGAAGTTTATCATGCGCATGCGTAGCTGTGTTGAGCTGCTCTATGAAGGAGGCAGTGAAGTGGACCTATAATAGCTTCCATAATCATTGTTTCTGATATCGGTAAGCAATGTTGCTGCCTTATAGCTGAACTCTTCCTTTAGATGAAAATGTAGGTAAGATTAACTAATATTCATCAATCTAGGTAATTTATTGTTGTATGTTTCATGCCCTTTAGTTTTTTACTGACGTATTTCCCTCTTTTGTGTCTAAAATGGACATGATCAGTCGGGATTCTGTTTTTAATCTCTAACTAAACCATAGCTAGGTGTTCCCATCATCCAGTAAGTCATGTGATCAAATTGTACCAGGGTTTTTTTTTTTGCCTTCCTCTGGATCAACTATGCCCATAGGGTTTTATATCTGGGGTATGTTTATTTTCCTGGTGGTTGAATATGATGGACTTATGTCTTTTTTTCAACCTGAATTAATATGTAACTATGTGATCAACCTTCTTTTCCATTTTTGCTATTCTAGAATTATTCATAGCTCCATATATTATGGGCAGAAATATTGGATATGAATTAGGCTGTGGCACACCATGAGAAAATGTAACACAGTCCTACACATGTTAATAATCCTAAGGTAAAGTGGCTTTGAAAGGAGAAGATAATGGAAACTAGCGGTAAATAATTAATTGTCCTTTAACAGATCAGACAGCTCCATCCATGGCGAATGTAATGAATAAGAATCACGTTGTAGATAAAAGATACAATGTATACAATTTCCTGTTGTCTTCACAACAGTCAATTCACCTAAAAAACACAATGCTCCCCATCCCCTATCCAGCAGACCTGGCACCAATGGGCACCGGGTAATACGGGGCCGCTGTCCATGGTTTCAATGTAACGGTCACCTTTGTGCCTATTTTCTACTCAGCTTTTTGTGAGATGTTTGTCCTGTTTATAGATATTTGGTTACAAATGTTGTTGCTTTTATAAATAGAGATAACAAATTCTGTATTTTACTTTTTCTTGAAATACATTTTTGTATTTTTTTTCATGGTGTTTTAAAAGATTTTATCTTATATTTAAATGTAAATAAAAGGACATTTCCCAAATCACTGCTGTAAAGGAATTGTTTATTGCTTCAAGGGTTAGAATTTAGGAAGTGCAAGGTGAGAGAGAGAGAGAAAGAAAAAAGATAAGAGGGAGATATAGAAGGTGATAGGGACAGACAGGGAACAAAGAGCGGGAAAGATGGGGAAGGGAATACAGAGCTAAAAGAAAAGGAAAGGGTAGAGAGAGGGGGAGTTATAGAAAGAGAAAGCAAGAGAGAGATGGAGATATAGAGAATGGAGACAGAGATAGATGGGGAAAAGCAGCAAAGGGGAGAGAGAGAGGGGGAGATTTAGTAGAAGAAAGAGAGACAGAAAAGGGGAGAGGGAGAAATAGAGGTGATAGAGATAGACAGGGAAGGGAAGAAAGAGGGGAGAGATGGGGAAGGGGAGCGAGAGAGAGAGATATATAAAAGGGGGAGAGAGAGAGAGAGAGAGAGGAAAGGGCAAAGAGAAGGGGAGTTTGGTAGAAAGAGAGCGAAAGAGAGAGAGATGGGAAAGGAAAAAGGGAGATAGAGAGAGACAGGAAAGGAGTGAGTGAGATATAGAAAGAGAGAGCGAGAGAGAGATGGGAAAGAGGAGAGGGAGATATAGAGAAGGGGGGAGAGCGATAGATGGGAAAAGGGAAAGAGGGAGAGATATAGAAGGGAAGAGGGGGAGAGAGGGGAGTAGAGTAGAAGAAAGAGAGATGGAATAGGGGAGAGGGAGAACTAGAAGTGATAGAGATAGACAGGAAAGGGAAGAAGAAGCGGGTGAGATGGGGAAGGGGAGATATAAAAGGGGGTAGAGAGAGTGGAAAGGGTAAAGAGATGGGGACTTATAGAAAGGAAGAGTAAGACAGAGAGGTAGGGAAGGAAATGGAAGGGTGGGTTGATGGGAAAGAGGAGAGGGAGATATAGAAAGGTGGAAGAGAGAGAGAGAGACAGGAAAGGGGAAAGAGAGGGAGAGATATAGAAGGGAAGTGAGATAGACAGGGAACAAAAGGTAAAGCGGGAGATAAATAAAGGGGAGAGCGAGAGATTGGGAAATGGGGAAGAAGAAAGAGAGGGGGAGATATAGGAGGGGGTAGAAAGAGAGGAGTGAGGAAGAGACAAGAAAGGTAAGTGGGAGATAAAGAAGGGGAGAAAGAGGGAGAGGGGGGATATAGAAAGGGGAAGTGAGAGAGATGGGAAAAGGGAGAGAAAGGGGGAGGTATAGAAGGGAAGAGAGATAGACAGGAAAGATGAAAAAGCAGGAGATAAATAAAGGAATGGAGAGAGATAGGAAAAGGGAGAGAAAGGGGGAGGTATAGATGGGTACAAAAAGTGAGAGACAGATGGACAGAGAAAGAGAGAGTCAAGGAAAGGGAGTAAGGGAAGGTAAGCGAGAGAGTGAGGGGACAGGAAAGATGAGAGAGATAGTGAAGTTTAAAGAGAGATAGACATAGAAAAGAGAGAGAGATGGATGAAAGACAGGAAGGGGAGAGGGATAAAAACAGCGAAAGAAGGGAAATGAGAGAATGAGAGAGTGAAGAGAAGAAAGAGAGAGAGAGACACAAGGAAGGAGAGAGACAGACAGGATGGAAGGGAGAGAAAGAGAGACAGGAAATGAGAAAGAGTGTGAAAGAGAGGGGGGGGGGAGAGAAGGAAAGTAATGAGAGAGAGATAGAGGAAAGGGAGAGAGAGAGGGGGAAAGAAAAGAAAGAAAGGAGACAGAGATTGAGTGGGGTTTGGAGTATTAGAGTAAACCTTGTCATACGTGGATTGACATTACAATTGATGTTCTGGTTTCTGAGCAACAAAGCAACCCATTAATATTCTTCCAATGATTTCAGCTATGACTCCCACATATCTACAGAAATAGTGGTAGGTGACAATTTTAAATTATTTACTTTTAGGCTAAATTTGAATGACAGCACCCACTCAGCATTCCTTTGACTTCAAACAATAAATAAGTGACCTCCATAGGTATCTATCTGAACAAGGTCACAGAGAGGTTTGCACTTACTTCCTGTCCTGACAATGATTTCACCAAACAGGAAGTGAGGAAAAATCTGCAACAGGACAGACAGTTGTGGCTGGCCACAGTTTGATCAGGGGAAGTTACTTGTGCCCACTTTGCTTTAAATGTGTCCTGCCTGTTGTCTTATATTTTCTGGCATGTGGAGGAATGTACAGAATGAAGCGCACATTGGCTGGGTGCCAGCTTGGCCAACTCAACATACCAGGCCCTAAAAAGATTTACACATAAGATGACAGGTACACGCTCCAGCTAGTTTTAACCCTGCACTGCCGGTGGCTTGGAATTGGATGACAAAGGGCTTGTTTTGCATGAATGTAGGAGCTGTCAAAGCGCATTTAAAAGCGTGCTGTATCTGCCTAATCGGAATGGCAGGCAAGCGAGGAGAAAAATAAGAAGTTCAAAGCAGGACAAGAAGAACTCATTCTTGTACAGCTCAAAGTCCTGGAGACCCCACCGCATTTAGCAACGCATGAGATAACAGTGCACACAGCAAGCTGCCAAGGAGAATGGGCCTGATTCTCCAAGGCTGGAGAAGATATACTTTCATCAATGAAGCCGGGTGATCCAGAAAACCTGTAATGAATCTGGTCCAGGATTGAAAACATTTGCTATCAAATAGTAAAACACTTTTAAGAAAAATCCATTCCAATTTTGCTGGATCACCCTGGCTGGCTTCACTGATGAAAATGTATCCTCTCCAATCTTGGAGTATTATAATAATTCAGGCCAAAAGAGTTCAGGTGCAAGGTAAGAAACGTTCACCTGTTTCTAGCTGAGACATTTGTACTGTGCGTTATTCATGGGCTCTCTTATATTTAAAGGGAACCAGACACCAGTCAACCATCAAACTACCGGTAATAATGCTGATACAATGTATGCCCAAAAGTATGTAGAACAACCCTCACCACCACCCCCCCCCCCCCCCCCCCCCAGCACCTAAATTATTGAGTTCCAGTGTTTCAGGTAAAGGATACAAATAATGTTATAGCATAAAAATATATTATTTGTCTGCTTCCAACTTAGTGACTGCAGTTATACGCCAGCAACATTGGGCTGCATTTCCCGATGTAGTGCCAAGGAAAGAACCAGACAGTTTGCATATTGCTTTTGTGCATTGCATGTGAGTAGAACCTTTCCTGTGTATTGAAGATCAATTTCCCTAGAAGCCCCAATGTGTAAAATAAAGAGTTTGCTATTAGGAAAATCTTGGTTTATACTTGAATCTTACCAGTAGATGGTGCTGTAATGTGTTTTATCAGCATATCTCAGTGCTTCAACAATGAATGCCAATGCACTGCTTTTAACTATTATTATTACACAGTATTTATATAGCGCCAACATATTACGCAGCACTTTACAAAGTCCATTGTCATGTCACTAGCTGTCCTCAAAGGGGCTCACATAATCTAATGTCCCACTGTAGTCATATGTCATTATTACAGTCTAAGGTCAATATGGGGTAAGTCAACTAACCTAATTGCATGTGTTTGGAATGTGGGAGGAAACCCACGCAAACACAGGTAGAACCTGCCACCTCCATGCAGATAGTGTCCTGGATGAGATTTGAATATGGGACTGAGCACTGCAAAGGCCAGAGTGCTAACCACTGAGTCACCATGCTGCCCATAGGTTCTTAGTAGGGTTGGGGTCAGAGCTCTTGGAAGCTTGAGTTGCAATTAACCTAACTGCATGTTTTTGGAATGTGGGAGGAAATTGGAGTACCCTGAGCAAACCCACACAAATACAGGGAGAACCTACAAACTCCATGCAGATAGTGTCCTGACCAAGATTCAAACCTGGGACCCAGTGCTGCAAAGGCCAGAGTGCTAAACACTGAGCCACCATGCTGCTGTAATAAAAGTCAACACATGCAGAATGCAATATTTGTGATGTGAATATAGCCCTAGTATACAAAACCCAGCTCCATAAAGACAAGGCAAAAAGTAGGTGGACTTACCTCCATATCATTAGGTTCAGGTGTCTCCAGTGAAGAGTCCTGTCAATCTACAGCATACAAAGGCCTTGTGCTCTTACAAATTTTTGGTCACAGTTTCGTGGAGGCCTTCTTCTGTACCACTATGACTGTACCCGTGTACAAAGCCAGCTCCATAAAGACATGGTGTGATGAGTTTGGTGGTGAAGAACTCAAGCTTCCAAGAGCTCTGACCCCAACTCTACTAAGAACCTATAGGCAACACGATGGCTCAGTGTTTAGCACTCTGGCCTTTGCAGCGCTGGGTCCCATATTCAAATCTCGGCCAGGACATTATCTGCATGGAGTTTGCAGGTTCTCCCCTTGTTTGCGTGGGTTTCCTCCCACATTCCAAAAACATGCAGTTATGTTAATTTGCTTCCCTCATATTGACATTGTAATAATGATATATGACTATGGTGGGACATTAGATTGTGAGCCCCTTTGAGGGACAGCTAGTGACATGACTATGGACTTTGTACAGCGCTCTGTAATATGTTGGTGCTATATAAATACTGTGTAATATTATGAGTTCCGGTGTCTTTGGTAGTGCTGGTGGACAGGGTACTGTCAATGCCACAGAACACAAAGATATTTTAAACAATTGAGCTATTCCAACCCTGAGGTCACTGTATGAAAAAGGTCTTCTTCTGCATGACTGTGCCCCGTGTACTAAGCCAGCTCCATACAGATGTAGTGTGATGAGTTTAGTGTAGAGAAACTTGAGGGTCCTATACAAAGCCTGGACCTCAACCCTACTGAGATCCTTTGGGATGAATGGGAATGGTTGGATCTTCTCTTCCAAAATCAGGATCTGAGGATCTGCCCTCACCAATGTTCTCCTGGCCTAATGGGTACAATTTCCTACAGACACTCCCCAAAATCTCATGTAAAGCATGACCGAAAGTGTGGAAACTCGTATAGTCCCACACAGGGGAAAGGGGTCAACAAATTAACACTCATGGTTCTCCAAGCTCATACAGGTGTGAATTACATGAGCAGCCTACACAAAACCCTGACCTCAACCCTACTGAACACTTTGGGATGAATTGGAATGGTAATTGTGAGCTGGGTCCTCTCTTCCAACATCAGGATCTGACCTCACGAATGTCCTTTTGGCCTATTGGGTACAATGTCTCGCAGACACTCTCCAAAATCTCATGTAAATCAGTGTTTGCCAAACTTTAGGACGTAATGGTCTACTAATTTCACAGACTCTGAACTGTGCATGTGCGGGGAGCCGTGTGTCACTCAAAAGGGAAGAAACTTCCCCCAGAGTGAGGGCATGATGATAGAACCTGACACAACCTGCTCACCGACCCGACCCTGCGATCCACACAGGGGACATGGTGACATGGTTCTGGTGAGCCCCTTCTCCTGACCCCGTTGGGGTGCACACCGGCCAGAGCCGTGAACCACCAAAATTTTCTTGCGGACCACCAGTTGGCGACCGCTGATGTAAAACATAACCAGAAGAGTGTAAGTTGGTATAGGGCCACATAGGGGAAAGGGGCCAACTCCAAAATAACTGTTATGGTTTTGGAATGGAATGTCCACCAATTTCATGTAGGTGTGATGTTCAGGTGTCCATATGTAGCCTACACAGCACCCAGACTTCAACCTTACTGGACACCTTTTAGGTAAATTGGAATGTTATTTGTGAGCCAGGTCTTCTCACCTAACATCAGGATCTCACCTTACAAATCCTCTCTCGGCCAAATGAGTACATTTAACCACAGACACCCTTAAAGCTCTCATTTAAAGAATGACCAGAAGATTGGGAGCTGTTCTAGTCCCACACAGGGGAAAGGGGTTGAATCCAGAATAATGCTTACGGTTTTGGAATTTTGGAATTGAATGTCCATAAAGTTCATACAGGTGTGATGTTCAGGTGTCCTACACGAAGCCCTGACCTCAATCCTACTGGACACATTTGGGGCGAATTTGAATGTTTATGTGAACCAGGTCTTCTAACCTACTATTAGGATCTGACCTCCCAAATGCTCTCTTGGTCTAATGGGTACAATTTCCCAGATATACCCTTCAAGCTCTCATATCAAGAAAGCCCAGAAGAGTGGAACCGGTTATAGTCTCTATAAAGGGGTGAACCCCAGAGTAATCTTCATGGTTTTGGAATGGAATGTCTGCCAAGCCTATGCAGGTGTGATGTTCAGGTGTGCATAAGTGGCCTACACAGAGCCTTGACCTCAACTGTACTGACCAACTTTGGGGTGAATTGTAATGCTGATTATGAGCTGGGTCTTTTCCTCCAGCCTGGCCTAAATATTCTTCTATTAGCTGAACATGAATGTGTCCTCACCGCAGGAACAGAAATAAAATGTCTCCAATGGATAAAGGCAGCAAGAAATGAGCTAGCAGGAGTTTTAACAAAAAATAAGTTTGAGTTACGGAAATACTTTAACTTTGAAGAGATTTCTTTCTTCTTTTTTCTTACATTGGGCCTTATTTATGAAAGCTTTACAAGGTTGGAGAATATATACTGAACCTGGGTGATCTAGCAAATCTGGAATGGTCATTTGCCATTTGTTAGCAAATGTTTTCAGTCCTGGACTAGATCCATTCCTGGTTTGCTGGATCACTCAGATTTAGTGTATTATTTTACTTTAATAAATGAGGCCCATGTTGTGTTTTGTACAGGACGTGAACAGAAATCCAGCCACCAATATTATATTCTATATCTATTCAAATCTTTTTTTAAAAAAAGATTGTGCTTTGGGTTTAATAAATAAAAGGTTTGAGTTGTGCTCCAACTCAATGTATGGATTGTCAATTTATATAATGCTGCTCATTACGTCATCAGAAACTGGGCGGACCTTCCACACAAGAGCAGCATGCTGAAATAACAATGTCGGCCATCTTGGTACACCACAGAAGCCCCCAGCGGCGGACATTTTTGTACTCCAAACCCTAGGAGACGTTACTCTAGTCACGTCGACACTATCGTAAAGCCTCCAAAACAAAAGGCGCCAGAAGCTCCTTATGCTACACAAATATTGTCTGAGTGTACAAACTTCACAGAGCATAGATAATAAATTTCGTTCAGATGTTCTAATCGCCAGTTCGTGGCGTTCGCTGCCTAAATGCGCCAAAACACAACATTTTGTGGAAACGTCCGTACAGGCACTGATAAAGACAGACATAGCTCGTGGGGTCCTAAGCCGTCACTTGAGTGCCCTGCCTATTGATAAGATTGACATTAATCTAAGCCAATGACATGTAGCATTTGTGGAGGCCGTGCCGGTGACGCGAACCTCTCTTAACGCGTTCTCCCGCCTCCCATTTTGATTGACAGACCCTCGGACCAATAGCTGAGAGGATCCCCTCAGAGCGGAGCTGTGACGTAGGCGGGCCTCAGACGGTGCTGGCGCAGTGAAAGCCGCTCTCCGGTGTCACGGAAGTATAGTGGCGGTGAATGAGGGGACACTGACTGAAATAGACGGCCATGTCAAGCCCCGGGTGAGCGACTACACCCACCCCAAACACCGCAGACAGTCATGTCCGCCAGCGGCTACAGCGACCTGAGGGAGAAGCTGCAGTCTCGGGAGGTGAGGAACAAGCGGAAGCAGCCGGCCTCGGACACGGAGGACGAGGAGGCGGAGCTGGAAGAAGAGGAGGAAGCGCGGAAGGTTCGGAGCGGGATCCGCCAGGTGCGGCTGTTCTCCCCGGAGGAGTGCGCCCGCATCGAGGCCAAGATAGACGAAGTGGTGGCCCGCGCCGAGAAGGGGCTTTACCGGGAGCACACGGTGGACCGGGCGCCGCTCCGCAATAAATACTTTTTCGGGGAAGGCTACACGTACGGGGCCCAGCTACAGAGGAGGGGACCCGGCCAGGAGCGCCTCTACCCCAAGGTGGGTACTTCCAGGGAGCACGTGACTGAACCAGGGTAGAGACGGGGGGCACGTGACTGAACCAGGGTACACACACGGGGGGGCACGTGACTGAACGGGGGGCACGTGACTGAACCAGGGTACACACACGGGGGCACGTGACTGAACCAGGGTACACGCATGGGGGGTTATGTGACTCATCCTGGCTGTACCCCATAGTAGCTACCTATAGGGAGCATGACTGGGATTCCTCTCCAAGGTGGGTACTACCAGAGGGCACGTGACTTAACCAAGGTACACATGGATCACGTGACTAAGTTGGGGTACACACACACACAGGGAACATGTGACTACAGTGGAGCACGTGACTGAACCAGGGTAATCACGGGGTATGTGACTCACCTTGGCTGTGCCCCATAGTAAGTACCTATAGGGAGCATGACTGCAACCAGGATGCTATGATTGGTATTCCATTCCAAGGTGGGTACTCTCATGGAGGGTGCCATTAGACCTGGATGCTTTATACTTACAAGGTTGTTACTCTCAGCTGGGTATTCCAAATATGTTGGAAGACCATATCCTAAATGTATTCCGATTAGAAAGCATCCACATATGTGCGCTGTACCCCAGGAAGTGGGGCTTTACCTAGGCAATCTGAATAAGTAAGAGGATGAAAACTAGAGCTAACAATGGCTGCTCCCTGGACTGGAGAGAATATTGGAGACTGATTGGAGAGCATCTGGCGGTAAGTAGGACAATCCATACCTGGATGTAGGTATTCTCAGTGACCAGGATATTTCCTTACATGACACAATAAATCCGGTGCAGCAGACCGTTGTTCTCGCTCAAACAAGTCATCAACATTTGTCAAAACCATTGTATCTGCATCCATAAACACACATTTTGTGTATTGTATCAACATCCAGCAATGAAGTTTTGTTACTGTGATCATGGAATTGGCCAGAGAGGATTTACATCCAGTAGAGGAGAAAATATTTCTAAACTATAACCTACCTCTACTAGAACTAGAGGTAGGCAATACTCAATGTGCAGTCTCTGCCTATATCTGGCAGGTCTAAGTGCCCCCTCTGCATGCTATGGTTCCATCCACTGGCTGCTGTATCACTATGGCGTCCTGCTGTGTCATAGTGCCCAGTGTTCAAAGTGAGGGGGGGGATCTGGAAAAAAGAAATAAATTCTGTGTGGTAGTCATGTAACTATAACATCCAGTTTCAGAGCTGATTGTTTCATACGGGCGACCGGGTCATCAGAACAACAATTGTCAGTGCTAGATATCACCTCCAGAGATGTGTGTCTTATCAAGGAGAAGACTGCCATGCTTCATGTGTGTAATAGTCATCGCCTTTGGTGGTTTTAAAGGTGGGAGGTTACCCAGAAAGTCGCCCTGGATCCTCCTTGAAAACCACACAAGCAAACATTGGTGCAATTTTTTAAAAACTTGGTTCCTTTCTCAACCAGGGTTTTATGGGATCCAAGGATTCCTCCTGAAGATGCTAAGGGTTCCATGAGCAATTTGTGATTTAAGTGACACCAATGATCTTTTTAGCCATATGAATGACCTTCCCACTGACCACTATGCCAAATTATTATCAATTGTCAGTGCTCAACCCAGAAATTGTTTTAAGCCGGGTGGGAAGAAATTGTAGGCGGGTGGCAGCCCCTGTATTGTGACCAAACTCTTCAGTAACCACCCAAAAACAGCCGGGTGGGTGCTGAAAATTGCCGGGTGGTGCGCCCAGCTAAAAGGGCCTGGGGAGAACCCTGATTGTGAATATTGATATAATTGTCAGGGGTTTCCTAAGACCTGCGCGTTTTTCAAGAGTTCCCCTATGTTAAAACCGCCTAAACTCAGAATTTTCACTCTACATAAAAGGGGTTAGACAACCCTTTTATGTAAAGTAAAAATTCTGTTTTCTTTTTTTAAGTGCAACACCCTTTAAAAAAAAAATAAAGAGGGGGGGTGAAGCACCACCCCTTTAATGAATAGGAGTGCAAAGCCTCCTGGAATACACAGAAGGCTCTTGGGTGGGATTGAAGGTAAGTGGATTTTTTTGTTTTTGGGGGAGTTTTGATTTTAGTTCCTTTTTAAGAAACCCTGGTCTGGATCTGGACACTGTGCCTTATTTTTTAATTGTGTGTGTTTTTTTTTTTTTCTACCTGGTTATTTTATTCCTAACTGGTCCTTTTTTCTTTTCCCCCCAAGGGTGACGTAGATGAAATCCCAGAATGGGTGCACGAGCTGGTCATCCGTCGCCTGGTGGAGCACCGCCTCATCCCTGAAGGCTTTGTAAACAGCGCCGTCATCAATGACTACCAGCCCGGAGGTTGCATCGTTTCTCACGTGGACCCTATCCACATCTTCGAGCGGCCCATTGTATCAGTCTCCTTCTTCAGCGACTCGGCCCTGTGCTTCGGCTGCAAGTTTCAGTTCAAGCCCATCCGTGTATCTGAGCCCGTTCTCTTCTTGCCTGTGCGCAGGGGCAGTGTCACCTTGCTCAGGTAACCCAACATTCTCATGGATGTGCAACTTCTGGTGACTTATAAGCACCAGGGTGACCTGTCAGACGGGTAAAACTGTCCATATAGCATTACATTGTGTTTGTTTCCTTAACGTATCCTAAAAAGGACACATGCTTGGTGAAATGGCTTTTATGTTGGGCTATGCTGGGGCTTGTAGTCCTGTTAGCAGCTATAGAGAACTTAACTTGATTTTATGCTCCATAGGATGATGTAAGGTTGTAAAGTAACCCTGTAATGTCACAGCTGCTAATCTATTAGCATGGTATGAGTATTTATGAACTTTTTCACGCCGGTCTGTTAAGTGGATGATCTGTAAAACAATAACTCCTGCTGGGGCTTTATAATTTAAAGTTTGTAGTCCCCCCTTCCTTTTCCCAATTGCAAATACATTTATGCTTCATTCTATAGTCAGATGGAGACATATGCAAGTGCTGACATTAAGTGCCAGGGCCACCACAGCCCGTGAAGCGAGATGAGACTTATTGATACTTGTGGTTCTCCCAGCTGCTCCTGGCGTCTTCAGGTCTTCAGGCAGCTTAGCTGACGAGATAAGTTGGCATTTACAAGCTAGGATATCAGAACATGTCACAGTAAATCCTGGGTAATGCCTTGCTGACAGGACACACAAGAACACCCCAGGCTGTTCTATGCAATATAGGTCATTGATTACAGACCCATGGGATAGGAAAAACACCAGGCTAAAGCGGGTCACAGAAGCCATCCTATCGCTAATGGTTTCCTAACAATGCATAGCAGACTTATGTGGCATTGGTTTCAAAGTAAAATGTAACAATATAACATCTTAAAAGACTTCATGGATAATACGTTTATAACTTTTTCCAATTCAATTCCCAAAGGAATGAGATCCTACAGTCTTAGATCTATTTTAATTCACTGAAAAACTGCCGGGACTTTGGCAATTCTCATGAGCATTTTCCTGTAGTATAGTTGAGAGAAATGGGGATAAGTGTTCTTTTTGTCTCTTATTTTCATATCAGTGGCTTTCATGTAAATATTTTTGCAGCAGACATCTCTCTAAAAAGATTTCTGCTATATCAGATGCATGTTGTACTCATTCGGCCTGTTGGTTATACAGTGCTTAAACAAAACTTTGGTATTTTTGATTTAAAACTTTTGTTTTGGGAAGGATAGAGAAGGTTCACTATTCTTACATTTAGCTGCTTGTGTACCATTGCGGAGCTACCCCTTGACTTCCAGTCTTACAATCGCAATATGAAATTAGGGGAAAGTCTCAAAGAAATGACCATTTTTCTACCGTTGTCCCTTGTGGAAGATTATACCTTACCTCTTGTTTGGAGGAAACCATAACATTTTGGCTCTTTTTATTTCAGTGATAGTGGGCACAGTTACAAGTTGCGAGTGAATCTCCTCTGGGGAAATTTACCATTTGCAGGCAAATCCTAGCTCGGCCTTAGGTAGCATTTTTTTTTCCCCCTCAGGAACTATAAGCACCAACATGTAACTTTATACTATTGGATATTGATAGCTAATGATTCTCCAGCCATTAGGAAACTATAAATATCAGACTGCTGGGGTACGCGTGTTATACTGCATCTAGTCTGCTCCTTATCCGAGTTACAGGTGGTTGCCACCAGTTCACCGCTGGCATAAATTAATCAGGTTTGCTTGTCCAGGGATGCAGTTTTATGTATATCCTAGAATATGATGATAAAATAGTTTCCTGTTGTGAACACGGATACATATCTCCCAAATTTAGGTATCTTTCAAGTGACTTAATAAACGGAACCTGTGATTCCTTCTTATTATACATACAAGCGTAGTTTCTATTACAAAACTAGGAGCCTAAACTTCATCTAAGAGCACTGCACCACCCAGATGCAAAGAACAGATTCCTCTTGGTTTTTCACCTAGCTGTGAGTTAAAACCCTTCTGCAATATTGAGAAAGTCTGGATGGGTTGCTCTGACGCTGTAGGCAACGTGGTTTCTCTATTCTGCACAACCAGATAGGACAAGGGGGTATATGTTTACCATAATGTACAAGAATGGTTGTTTTCAAACTGTATTTATAAAGTGCCAACATTACAGAGCACTGTAATGGTTGCAAATCGGACAATAACAGGGTAAGAGGAGACCTTTGCTAAGGAGTTTACAATCTGAGCTGGTTTGCATTCTTTGATGACCTGCAGTGGGTTTAGAAAGAAAAAAAAATGCAGCTTTGCTTTGTTTGGTATCTGATTAGATTGACCCTAGTTTGTGTTAATGTGTTTGTAGATAAAACAAGCATGGACTGACATAACTCTATACAACTTGTTGGCACCATCTGGCTATGGAAACATTTTTTATAGTCCAAGATTTCTGAGGAATTGACCTTAAGTATGCAAGAGATCTGAACTCTCTGGGCAAGTGTAAATTCCATGACCGATCTACAAATCCTCTGGAAAATAAATCGTATTTAATTTATCTGAAATCGGGCTTGTTAGAAATCTTGAGGCCGGGGACTACGCAGCAAGCTTTAGGATTTTGGCAGTGTTATCCCCGTCTTTCTATACAAGTATTTTAGCACCCTTCATTTCCTGCTCCTGGATTCCATCTTACAAGTGAACTCCCTGCTTGTATGTGATACAATTAGGATTCTATTAGTCATATCACTTCCTTTGTCTGATTCACAAGGTCTGTGTCAAGTGAAGCGTTACTGCCAGTCTGATTCGGTGTTGCTACAAGTGTCGCTATTCATGTTTCTCCCAATAAGCCTCCTATGCTTTGAGTCAGGGGGTGGCCAAGTGTCGGCATCTTGGCATGAAGGACTTGTAAACTTAAACCACCGCTGGGCTTAATTAAAACCGCTTTGCAGAATCATTAGATTTCAATATTAAAAGGCTTGTAATGTTAGTAGACCACATATCTTACTAATTAACTGAAATTGCTGTAGTTTGTGGGCTTTTGTAGCATGTTCATGGGTTCTTCTTTCTTCTAGGGTTGTATTCAGCTGGTATATGTCTGATACACACCTAGATCAGAATTCCTTCAAAAGTTGCTAGTGGTTCCCTATGCAATATGAACTTTGTACCTCTCAGTTTAAGTGACACCAGTGATCCTTTTAGCTATCTGTAAGGGTGACATTCTTCTCACTGACTGCAATACAAATATATTGTGATATGGGTATATAGTAACTTTAGAAGGGCGTCCCCCCAAGACCAGAGAGATTATTTCAAGGGTTCTCCCCTGGTAAAGCAGTTAAGAGAGGCTCTGCTACTTTGTCACTTGAGACAAATGGTTGTGATTGTCTAAGGGAAGGATCTAACGTGTATGGTGGCCCCCATCTGTTCCACATTCTGTCCTGGAGGATCAAGAAATGACCGAGCAAGGATGAATGCTTTCTAATGAGGGAGTGTGTGGGGGAGGCTTATTACACAGAATTTATATAGCGCTGACATATTACACAGCGCTGTACAAAGTCATGTTGCTAGCTGTCCCTGACAATCTAATGTCCCTACGTCAATCATGTCTTTAATACAGTCTACGGTCAATTTGGGGGGGAAGCCAACTAAGCTAACCATGTCTTTTGAATGTGGGAGGAAACTGGAGTACCCAGGGGAAACCCACACCAACATGGGAGAACCTGCATACTCCATGTGGATAGTGTACTGTCTGAGATTTGAACCTGGGACCCAGCACTGGCAAGGCCAGAGTGCTAACCACTGAGCCACTGTGCTGCCCCACTTACAGGACTTCGTCCAATAATTTTATCATCACCTATGATCGTTTGCAGTGGCAGTAATCAGACGTATGTACAGGGCTTTTCTCCTGGTTGGAAGCATCCCTTGTAGCCAATCAAAACTCTATTCCCTTGCACAGCGCTATTTGAATTTTCTTGCCCCGCTGAAGGGTACACAAATAACCTTAATATACTGATAGTGGAAGGTATTTGTTTCAATAATACCAGAACAAATACATGTTGTAGCTTAGTAGTTGGATATGGGGGCTGCATTTGTTTTCTTTTAATGCTCAGCGTTTTGACCAAGTACAGAAATCACAATCCGTGGCATGTCCTTGTCATTTCCTGTGAGCTGAAGAAATATACTGAAACTTCCCATCCCCTATGTAATGGATATAAAAAGTTCAGCCTGGATGGGAAGAGAAGTGGTTTTTTTTTTTTTTTTTTTAGAATTACCAAGAGAAAGTGGGACTGGAAAAATAATGCTGCCATTCAATCTAAATAATAGCAATATAGAATTTAGATGGAGGTTTATAGATGCAGTGTGTTTGAGAGTTCAGAGAAGGGGATAAAGAGAAGCGGCACAAAAGCACTGTCGGGTAAGGGGAGCTTATTAGGGCGCTGCTTCTCCTTTCTCTGCCCAGCCCTAGAATGTGTGGTGGAGACTTGTAACTGAAAGAGAAATTGCAGCAGAGAAACATCTAGCCCGGTTTCTGTAGCTGTACTGCGTGGCAGAGATCCGCTAACTAGAACTTCTCCGACAACAAAAGCCATTGGCTTTGTTCACACAACATATTCCAGAACATCAGACGTTTTAATTTAATTCAGCCAGTCTTTGTATGCAAATATCCAACAGGTTACAGTACACATGTGTTTTCACTCTGCATTCTGCTTTTTCTCTGGAGTTCAGGTTTAAGTGCAGCCTAGAGATTCCGATCCATCTGCCAGGTGCACACAACCATCCTACGCTGCCAAATTCTCACTTTATACAAAGCAGGCTGTTGATTCGCGCTCCAGCATTTCCGGCACATGTTTATTTCCAGGTTTCTCCAAGGCTGCAGGTGTACGGAGTCTGGCTGGCAGATTGTTTTGGCAACCTAAGAACCCGTGTGCAAAGACACCTACTCCAAAAGATCGGCTGACAGATCTGATTACTGGTCACTGTGGTGCTCTGCGGAATAACCTTATTAGCATTTATGTAATCCAATTGTAAAGGGCACAGTAATTAGCTTTTAAGCCGCAGATTATATTTGTATTGCCCAGTGGAACTTGAGGGAACTGGACGAGCCATTAGATGACAGCTATCAGATTTTTGTCTTGCCATTATCTTATCTGAGTACCGCTGTATTTGGAGAAGAGTTGAGACAGGTGTTGCCTTTCCTTGTAAACATATTGAGGGTGAAGGTACATAAAGCTCAGGCGAATGGTTGTGCTCATCTCAAGCAAAAATCTGCCATGTACAGCGGTCCCCTGACGTTCATCAATCCACCACAACTGATTGTGCACGGCTACTGTTCTCCTCTATGAAGGAGAGCACCATGGGGTGCCTGCTTGCTTGTCCTCTGCTCTCCATGAAATAAAATTGCAATGTGTGTACATCACTGATTTGTTCACTGGAAATGATGATCAATTCTGGCAACAATCTTTAGACATCTGTAGGGGGCTTTAGTCTTGTATTAAAGAAAATGTATGTATAATTTGAAACACAGGTATGTGCATGCTTGGATTTGATGCCTGCTTGCAGAATACAACAGCTAGATCTGAAGATACATATGTTTACCATGTATGGTAGGGTTAAAGGAACCTGAGCTTTGCTCTTCAGCAATGTAGCACATAACCTAAATCTAGCTCTCTGTACGGTAGATCTGAAGAGATCTGGTTGTCTGACCATGCAAGACAATGCAGGTTGGTTTTTAGCCCACCAGATAATTTCTGTGATCTTTC
>NC_092864.1:10853612-10855866 GCF_032062135.1 Pyxicephalus adspersus
TGCACTCCCTTGTCGTTGGAAAGGATCGTGAAAGATCCTTTCCAACGACAAAAATTGGCAGTGTGTACGCAGCTTTACATAGTAGGTCAGGTTGAAAAGACATAAGTCCATCAAGTTCAACCACAAAGGAAATAAACATATCCCAAGATATAAAATCCTATAAGACATAGATGGTCCAGAGGAAGGCAAAAAAAAAACCCTGATACAATTTGCTCCAACAGGGGAAAAATTCCTTCCTGATCCCATGAGGCAATCGCATCTTCCCTGGATCAACAGTCTTGTTATCTTACTTTAAAGCCTTAATACCCAGTTATATTCTGTGCTTCTAGAAATCATCCAGCTTTTTCTCCACTAGTTGCTGAAACTACTTCCTGAGGGAGCCGATTCCACATTTTCACAGACCTTACAGTGAAGAATGTTGATTTGTAGAACAGATACTGGGTCAAATTTTCACGGCTTGCCAAAATAAATCAAATGTTTGATTTATTATTACAGGGCTACAATAATTCCCTTATTTAGTGTTTTCTAGAATTGTCGGCACCAATGATGATGATCCCCCATTGCATACATGGAGTTTTCTCTATAAGCTCGGGCCCCATTGGGTGTCATTTCTTGTTTACACTCCGACTACATGTGCCTGATTCCCATCACTTAGAAAGGTTAAGCTGACAGGGACATGGAGTGACCCCGGCAGGTTTTCCAATTTTGGAAACACTCCTGCTTGTCCTGGCAGCCTCCATATTAGGAAAGTGTAGGCTGTGAAATCGGATCTTGTGTCTTAGGAGCAAGGCATGATGTTGCACTTATTCTGCCAGCGGTGCCGGTTACCATTTGACGCTACATTACTACTGAATGGTGACTTCAATGGTCTAGCTCCATACCTGAGCTGACTAATGTTGGTTTAATTGCATCTCCCCAAGTGGAACTTCTAATCAGAGGATGGGTTATAACCTTCTGAGCGGTAACCCCGAGCTACACTCAGGATAGCCAATAACATAAAAAATAAAAAACTTACTTGGTCCCACTGCGGTCCTCCAGCGTCTTGCCATCCTCTGTCTGTGTCCTCTTCGTCCGACCTGTCCCCCGGTGAGTGCGCTGACGTTCCCCAGGAATTCCTGCTGACATTGGTGCGTGGCTGGAATTTCAAATTATTTTGTATTGGATTCAAAAGGAAATAACTGCATTGAATCTAATACAAATTAATCATTATATTATATATTAAATATTGGACATATTTTGGTGGGATATGCCTAAGAATTACTTGAATTGTTTGAATTTCTGAACACTTTTATCCCCAATCTTTGAGTTTTGTTAGCAGGTTATAATGTGTGATGTTGTAAAACATTGTGCTCGAAGTAGTCGAATCTTCCTGCTACAATGCCACCAACTGCAGTCATACCTTTACCGATGGCTGCCAATCAGAAGTAAATAAAAGCCATTTCTAGTGGTCATACCCCACAGATTGTTACTTCAACTTGTGTCCTGTTAAAGCAATGACATGATTCCTAATATAAAAAGGTTTTTTTTAATTTTTATTTTTTTTCTTCTTGCAGTGGGTACGCAGCAGACGAGATCACACACTGTATTAGGCCACAAGACATAAAGGAGAGACGTGCCGTGGTAATACTTAGAAAGTAAGTTTAAAAACTGTTTGTTAAACTTGTACTGCTATGGGATAAATAAAGTCATAGGTGGGAATAAGGAACTAAACTCAAAAGTACCCCAAAACAAAAATTCACCTTTACCAAAAATTACTTTTAATCCCGCTGGGCTGTCGATCAGTCCGGAGGTCTCCTCCATTGGGGCCCATGTCACCCCGGAATCCGTCTACGTGCTGGCCCTCCGTGCTCCACCATCCTCTCCTCTTCTTCTGGGTTCTTCCTACGTCACCTGACCCAAGAGCAAAATCGGGTGATGTAGGTTGCGAAAAAAAAATTGCTGATCTCACTGCGCATGCGTGAGATTGGCCTATTTTTTCCCTTTTCCTGAAAAGGCTGGGAAGCAAGACCTAGGTATCCTGGTAGGCTTTGCGCTCCCGGTCATTTTCGATTGCCCAGGCGATTGGGAATTAGGGGCGGTGCTGCACCTTTTTAGTGCAAAAAAAAAAAAGTTTAGGTACGCTTTAAGGCTTGTGTGAAGGCAGAGCAGTAAATGTGCTGCAATGCATTCATATTTCCCACTAATCCTTTATAGACCCCGGGGCTGTAACTACACTCTGCCCCTGAAAAAGCAAAATGCATTTTGACTTTACATA
>NC_092864.1:10856775-10861210 GCF_032062135.1 Pyxicephalus adspersus
TTTTTTTTTTTTTTTTTTTTTGAAGATGAAGAGTTTCTTTTTATTTTTACAGAAGCATTTACACAAAAAAGCAACTGTATAGGTTCTGACAGTGTGTTCATTGTATTGGTGCAGCTAAACACAAATGTAACATGTTCCAGATTGGTAATCTTTTAGATGTGGCAACGGCTTTATAGGTTCCGTCTTCACCTTGTTCAGTAAAACCATACTGCCTTTCCCTGGTTGCTGTACATGCTCTTCTACATCTTTGTGGTTACAAATGTCTGCCTAGGTTCATTTCAATCACAAAGTATGATGGTTATCTTAAAGGAAATCACATTGTTTTAGTGAAAATATTTTTTCCCTGAAAGTAAGAAAACCAATGCAACCACACCACATCTATAAATTGCCTTTTTCCCTCTCCCCTTGGGTTTAGTTATTAAAGTGAGCATCTGGTTGCTTTATGTAAATGTATTCATATTGGTCCCACTTTGGCTTTAACAATGTAAAATTCAGAAGCCATGAATGGCGGCCTAGAAACCATTGGGTAAGTGTTAGGATCCGGCTTCTTTTAACAGCTGTAGAATAGGTTGGCTTCTGGCACTAGCTGTAATTTGGCACACACGCTCCATGTTTTGTTAATTTCTGATATAACTTTGTTTCCTTTCTGATATAAATGTGTTTTTATTGACAGGACTAGAACGGAGGCTCCACGCTTGGAAAAGGCCCTCAGTGGTATTTATCATCCCGAACGGCTGTCTGGAAACAACAGGCAGCATATCCTGAAACCAAAACGCTCCCACCGCAAAGCTGACCCCGACGCAGCTCACAGGTATGTAGATCAGGTTATTGATATCACCTTTTACTTTTTGGCTTGATCAGTGAATATTCCAGGCCCTGTTTATAAGGTCTAAATCGCTGTGACATGTGATTGTGTGTACAGAATACGGCGGTGAACAGCTGTAATCTGTTTTTGGACACATATAGAGGTAAAAATAGCCATACTGGACAGTGAAGCTCCCATGAAGAAGCCCAGTGTCTAGAAGTCTCCATCTGTCCCACTCATCTGCTTCTAAATAGAGCTGTGCCATTCAAGGGAGATGGCTAAATACACACTAAATCCTTCATTTGCCAAAGGATTTGTATTTCTGCCCATCCATACAGTACAGACCTGTCTGGCATGAGAGGGAGATCTGATCTGTCTCTGCTGCTTTTTCCTTTCCCTATTTGATCTGTAATAGGATTGGACAGTACTTGGCCATGCCAAATATTGAGGTATGCGCATCACTAAGTCTCTGTATTAAACTTGAAATGCAGGATGTCTGTGGTGACTCCATTTTGGCAGTAAGGCCCATAACACTCTGGCAGCACACAGTATATCCTCTATCTTTATGGGTTGAATTCAGCTGGCTAGATAGATGGTGACCTGTTGGGAGGTAATACAGGGACATGCCTTTGTATTTTAGGGGAGAATTGCACACTATGTAGCATTAACATGCATACTTTTCTTCCTCCTTCTTAGACCTCGCATTCTTGAAATGGATAAAGAGGAAAACCGAAGATCTGTAGTTTTACCAAAATCAAGGAGACGGAGCCACTTCAGCTCTGAGAACCATTGGCGGAGGCCTTACGATTACGTGGACAACTACACAGACACGGGGGAGGATGAGGGAAGCCCGGCCCGGAAAGTAAAAATGAGGCGACACTGAGGAAAGCTCTTCCACGGACTCCAGTCCCCAGTCACTGGACTGTGGAACTACCTGTATATTTTTCCCTCTCTGCCAAGGCGGCATTTGGAAGACACGGTCTCTTCTGTAAATCAATGCAACGTGTCCTGGATACAGTCTCTTTTTCCCAGCATGTCTCTGACATGCCTTTGGGTTTTTTGCCAGCAAGGGACCTTCCTGAAGTCTTCTCTGAAAGGGGAGCGAGCAGTGGTCTTGTACGGCGTTGGTTTTAATGGCTGATGGTTTACTGGCTGCTTTGTTAGCAGGCAATTGAGAGCAGCTTCATTGGCACTGAAGGAAAGTACTGTCTTATCTTGAAAGTGAAAAATGCCAGCACTCTCATGGGACACCTCCAATTGATGATTTTAGGTTTTGTTTTGTTTTTTTTTGTCTTTATTTTTGTTTGTCCCCGTGAGGAAAGAGAGAGCGAGAGAATGTGGTCACTGAGGTGTCGAGGACTGAAGATGTGTCAGGTGGTATGTGTGTGCTCCTCTGAGGTAGCAGCAGACGTACATGCCGCCCTCTTGCCATCTGTCCTTCTTAACTCTATAAATTAAAGAAATGGTTAGGAAATGTCTGCAATGTTTTTTTGAACGATTCCGTATGCTACAAAAGATTTCAGATGTTTTATTTCTAGCAATATAAGCACTAATAATAAAGTATATAAGCAGATTTGTTTATTCTGTACTGGCTCCGGCTGTCTGTAAATTATCAAATTAAATTCTGTTTTTGCTCAATTTGTTAAAGGAGTCTTTACTTGGCGCATAATTGTACATTTTTCGAGTCGCTTCAAGAGCTGACTTTGCAATTTTATATTCCAAGGAAGATTAGAGCTCTCCTCATTGCTTTTCTATAGGGCTGCATTGTATATTGCAAGTCTGAGCCACCTCGGCGCTAGAGGACGTCAACGCCACCTTGCTCTTTCAGCCCCATCCTGACCAGGAATCTTCTTAACACAACCTGTCAGGAAAGAAGAGGGTCGGTGGTTTCTGGGGCAACAAGTGATCAGTTGGGTCTTGAAGCAGGGCAAGAGTGAGGATCTGAGCCAAATTGTGATGCCTGGAGGATAAGTATATGCCTGAAGGTCCGAGTATTTCCCAAAAGGGCAGATTTTGTGGTGGTATTTCATTGCTTCTGCCAAACATTGGCCTAAAGAGGACAACCAATAAACCAACAGTTTTTTTTTTTTTTTGTATTCAATGTTCATCGATATGGGCTAGCCATCTGGTCTGATACCACTGAAGCGCTACTGTAGCACAGATCGCAGAAAACTTTAATTGTGGCCATGTTAGAAAACGGGGGGGAGGGGTGATAATTGCATTGCAGCTTGCTGTGTATGGGGCTACATAGCTTCAGAATGCAATTTTTGACCTTTAACAACTTATGGTCATGTGATCATGACCTTGAACTACCTACAATGATCATGTGAACTTCAGAACTGGACAACAGACCAATTCAAGAAGGTTTTTTTTTTTTTAGATCCTGTGACTGGCTTGGGGTTTGCATGCATCCTTACTGGGGAAGAGATAGCAGGAGGATTACCTATGGCAATATGGCAGGCTAAAGGAGGCATCTGCAGCTTGTGTCTTGGAGAACGGTGTTCAACCTAAATTTTTTGTTTTGGCTGGCTGGAAATAAGTTGTAGTTGGGTGGCAGCCCTTGTATTGTGACCCAGCTCTTAACCACCCAAAAACAGCTGGGTGGTTACTGAAAAGTGCTAGGTGGTGCCCAGCTTAAAGGGGCTGAGTATAACACTGGAGGACTTTTCAGAGGTCTATTGCTTGATAGGTCAGAGCTGTTTTGGTGTCTCCACAATACTGACCTGGAATGTTATTTTGTGTGATCGGTTTATATTTCATAGCCCTTTCAAGGGTATTCATCACAGCCCCTTGTAATCAGGATTTTCATTAAGCCCTCACTTAGTACCTCTTTAGGTTTGCAAGTCAGAAAACACTGCACTCTAATCTCTTTAAATACCGGTGTATGTGTTCACATTCGTATGGAGCTGGCTTTGTACATGGGCACAGTCATGCTGGGACAGAAGGCTCGAGCTGTTACCAAAAAACTGGTGAATACGTTAATAGAAAACATCTAACTTAGCAATTTGGAGCAGTGGAATCATACTTTGGCCATTTTGTTCAGATGCTAAATTTAGAGACTGTAGGATAAACTGCTTGTACATAAACTGGGCACATCTCCCTATTGCAACTTTAAAAAAAATATATATCTGTATAAATTCCCCCATGGCTTTAAAGTTAATAAATATAACAGAGCACTTGTGTTCCCTATCCTACATTAAGAGCCTAGCAATTATCCTAAAACTACTGTCAGTTGACGTTCTGCTCATCATAGCATGGCAGAAACCTTCTCGACTATTTTGGGTGCCTTGTGTAAGAATAACCGAGATATGCTTATTGTTGACCCTTTTAGCTTTGTGCGAGCTTCAGGTGTGTGTGTGTACAGTTGACAGCAGTCTTGCACTTGTTGCAATATATTAACAAATATCTGCTCACCTGCCGTTCTTCAAACTTCTTGGAATGCAATTTAACAGCCGCAAAAGCAAAACTAAACACACCCTAATTAATCTCTGTTCTGTTATGAGCACTTCCATCTTCACTTGCTCCTCTTCTGGATTCCCAAGTTTCAGCTTGCATGAGGGAGTTCATTCATTCCCGGCATCCCTATGTGGGGTGAACAGATACAAGTAAGTACATTTATTGCAAAAAAGA